>NW_023270718.1:1959111-2155238 GCF_011800145.1 Mirounga leonina
GTGTTCCCTCTCTTGCTGTCTCTCTCTTACAGATAAATAAAATCTTTAAAAAATAAATAAGTAAATAAAAGACTCGGCTCAAGGGGTGCCTGGGTGGCTCGGTTGGTGGAGCGTGCGATTCTTAATCTCGGGGTCATGAGTTCGAGCCCCACGTTGGATGTAGAGATTAATATAAATAAATACACTAAAAAAAAAAAAAGGGAGACTCAGCTTAATTTAGCCTAAGTGGTGGTGTTGCTGGAGAGTAGGGGATGGGGTCGTGGGCGGGGGCAGCTTTTGATGCTTTTGCCCAGATTTCCATCTGGGCCCAACTTCACATCCTGCTGCCGGCGTTGGCACATAATCTGCTGTGTGACTTTGGGCGATTTGCCGTGTGACTTTGGCCAATTGTTCTCCCTGCCCGCGATTTTTCGGTCTATAAAATGCAGCTGACAATAGTACCTCCTCATAGGGTGATCGTGAGGATTAAGTAAGATAACAGAGTCCATAGTGAATGCTCATCAGATGTCTCCCTCGTTTTTCCTGTCATCGCCAGGCCCCACCAGCTTCCTGTCTCTGTTGTGCATTCGCACTCATCTTTCTCCCCAGCATCTCCCCCATCAGAACCCTGCTATCCTGACCCTGACCGGGCATGGGAAAGACCTCAGGCTCCAGGCCTGATCCCATCTGTTACAAGCTGGGTGACCCTGGGCAAGTTGCCCAACCTCTCTGAGCTGAAACTAAATCAGCCTCTCTTGGCCCGCTAGCCTGAGAGGTGGCAAGGGTACCCAGATTCTAGACTCGAAGGGTTAGCCTCTCTGGATACCGGCCGATGACTTTGGACGAGTTACACCTCCTCCCTGAGCCTTAGCCCCATCTGTAGCATGGGCCCCACCACCCAGCCCTCTGCGCTATCTGGCGCTGTGCGGAGAGTGCCGCTGGGCCAGGCTGGGCCCTTTGCACACTCGAACTCAGGCGGCCTGTGCTCCTTCTTTCCACCTCCAACTCTTTGTGTTCGCATCGTATTTCCCTCTTCAAGGGCAAAGACTGTATGCGCGTCACCTCTGTGACTTCAGCCTGTCGCACAAGAGGGCCCGGGCACTGAATGAATGTCAGAGGAGTGAGGCTGTCCTCACATCTAATAACTGGTGGTGGTGGTGGTATTTGGGAGAAAGCTTTCAGAGTAGTTAATCCAGTCTGTGCCGGGGGCGCTTCGTCAGAGATCTGCACGCTGGCTTTGGCGTCCGTCACGAGCCCCCAGAAAGAGCACGCAGACTTAACGGGCAGGAGGCAGTAAATAGTCCTTGAGTGAGTGAGTCAGTGGAAGTGCACGTGGGCGTCTCTGGGAGCAAGGCAGCCGTGGCTCTCCTCCGTCTCATGCTCCGAAAGTTAAGAACCTTGGAGCCAGATGCCCCAGGCTGGCCTGGCTATGACTGAGGCAGCCCTCTGGAAATGGGGGCCAGGGATCTGTGTTTCTCGAAAGCTCCCCAGGTGGTTTGGACAGCTGGGTTTGGCTGTTCTGCTCAGGGCTCAGCCCATTTAGTACTCAATCCCAGGACTGCCTTCCAGCCCTCAGTTCAGGGGTGGCTGGGGTTGACCTCATAGACTGGTTTGGAGCAAATTGGTATGTCTGACTTGAGGTAACTGCAGAAATGTGAGCTGGGAAGGCAGCCTGCTGCAGTGGCACGTAGAGGGGCCTGGGTTGAAAGCCCTGCTCTCTGGATGACCTCTGGTGCTGTTCTTCCAATTTGCAGATGAGGAAGTTGAGGCACACAGAAGTGATGCGACTCACCTGAGGTCATAGAGCCAGTAGGCGGCGAAGCGGGGATTCAAAGCAGGCAGTCCTGTGCTCTCGCCCCTGTGTACTGGCCCCATGAGCTGCAGCAGGCTGCTGCTTTCAGTTCTGCAGGCCGTACGGTTTCTTCATTTGTAACCCAGAACCCTGTATGAAGTGGGGATGGCAATTCTAGCCACCCACAGTCGTGGCCAGGATGAGAAACCGACCGAGTAAAGGGCCCAGCCCAGTTGACAACTCAGGACGGGGGTTCGTCGTGGTGCTTGGCAGCTCCAGAGTCCTGGGAGGTCCATGCGGCTCCCCTGTCCTCAGCATTAGGTCCTTGTTCTGACCCTTGGCCCGAGTTCTTCCTGTGCTGCAGTGTCTGGTACTTGGTAGTGCTCGGTACCTCCTGGCTGAATGTGTGACTCGGTTACCCCATGGCCAACCATTCCTTTAGCTCGGCACGGCCATGCCAGGTGCTAGGGGGCAGGCAGTGAGACAGGCCCAGTCCTTGCCTCCCTGGAGGTCACAGTCGAGTAAGGGAGACACACGGTAAACAATTCTAATCAAACCAGGGTGCCCAGGACTCTGATTAGGAAGAGCTCACAGGTGTGCTTGGGCCGGCAGGTGGGCAAAGGTGGCTTCCTGGAGTCAGGGCCATCTGAGGCCTAGAAATCACAAGAGTCAGCCAGGTGAGCGGCAGCTAGAAGTACGCAGCAAGGGTTGGAGGCAGAGAGTGAGCCAGGCACGTCTGAAAAAGCCAGTCGTCCTCGAGGTGGAGGCAGGAGGGTCAGAGGCGAGGTGGGCAAGGCAGGAAAGAGATCACCCAGCTGGGGCCTCATAAGCCGTGTTAGCCTCAAGGCTGTGGGGAGCCAGCAGAGGGTTTTTAAAGGGGCATGCCTGGTATTTTTAGCAGAACTTTCTGGGTGGTGTGAAGGGGGTAAGACCGAGGCTTAGAGACCAGGGAGGTGGCCCTGTGTGAGGTAATGGCTGACATTTGACTTCATTGATTTACTCGTGGGCTTTATGTGAATTTCCCCTGCGCCCTGAAGGTTTTGCCATTGCCAGTGTTTCCATGACACTTCTAAGGTGACAGTTTTCCCCCATCCATTCTCTTCTTGGATCTCCGAGCACCCACGCCCCCCCAGTCAGTTCATCCTGCCCTTGGGTAAGGTGGGGCGGGCAGCTTGTAGGCTGTGCATTCAGATGTATGTGCCACCTCCCTGTGTGGCCTCAGCACGTGCCGTCACCTGCACAGGCCCTTCAGACCCCACGTTTCCCAGATCCAGAAAGCTCTAAAAGCTGTCCCAGACCCTCCTGGGGTCTTAGCATAATAGAGCTGTCCTATTCCTCTTCTAAAATCCAGGAAGTTCT
This sequence comes from Mirounga leonina, assembly GCF_011800145.1. Taxonomy (NCBI): domain Eukaryota; kingdom Metazoa; phylum Chordata; class Mammalia; order Carnivora; family Phocidae; genus Mirounga; species Mirounga leonina. The sequence continues at coordinate 1,962,242 of NW_023270718.1, forward strand.
GAATCCAGAACGCATCTGGCCCAGGGGCCTCCAGTAGGAGACCGTGGAGTCCTTAGTGGGCCTCATTCCCCAAGACGTGAAGTGGCGGCAGTGCAAGAGGCCTCCCGGGGCTCGGGCTTTGGAGCCCATTGGGGCCAGTCCAGCTCTGCCCCTACGCGAATCACTCCGCTTCTCCACGGCAGTGTCCCCGTTTGTATGGGGATTGAGGATTAGATTTTTCCGTACTCGGAAAGCGACTGGAACAGTGACTAGCTCTTATAGTCAGTCAGTAACGATTTGGTGAAGTTGAATGAGGTCATGCCCCTGCTGTGCGCCTGCCCCGGCTCCCTCCTCTCTAAAAGCAAGAGGACAGACAGCCCCACCTCCCCAGGCTAGATGGCATAAGGCCCAGGTGTGGGTTCAGCTCTGTGAACGCGGGCATGTCCCGAAACATCCCTGTGCCACACTGTCCCCGTTTGTGAAGCCATTTTGGCCGACGAGTCTATTTAAAAGCTTCCAGACTCCCCGGGAAAAGAGCCAGGCCTAGGGCCTTCGCAGCGGGCAGCATACCCCAGGCTCAAGCAGCTCTGCCGAGAGTGCCCGGGGTCCTGGACATGACCGCTCCCAGGCAGGCACTGGCACTGCCCGTCCTGACCCTGGATGGACCCGTGGCCCCTCTGGCATCTGGAAGAGATGTGGGGCAGCCCTCCATGGCTGGAGTGGCACAGGAGGCTGGGGCCTGAAGTGAGTGTGGGAGGAGTAGAGGGGTCCCCAGTTCCAGGAAGGGGTTCGGAGGCTGGACGCCCAAAAGAATTGCAGACGTCATCGTGCTCTGGTTATATTTCCCCCCATTTGGAATACAGTTCCATGAAGGCAGGGCCCATCTCAGTTTGGCTCCCCTCACTGTCCCAGAACCCTTTGCGGTGCCTGGCACTCCGCGGGCCCTCACATCGGCTGGAGGTACACAGTAGGCGCTCTAAAGTTATTCTCACCCGCTTCCTTACTCTGCAGCTGGTGCCGAGCTGGTGCCTCAGGTGGGGGTGGCAGTTCGGAAGTGTCTGCGGACAGCCGCTCGGCTCACGTGACTGGCCTCACGCCCTCTTCCTTTCCCGCAGAAGCCTGGGTCCAGAGCCCTGCGGTCTGATGCTCCGGGGGCGGGGGAGGGGGTCCTGTTGGGTCCCAGCTGGGATGTCCTGCCTGGCCGGGTGGCCGGGCCCCTCTTGGAACCCACTGGGGTCACACTCGTGTGCCACCGTCACGGCCACCCCTGCGTCTCTCCATTCTTAGTCTCCCGGCAGCTGTCTGCAGCCACGCCGTGGTGGAGCTTCCAGCGGTCTCTGCAGCCCTCCCCTTTCTGCAAAGCAAAGCCCCTTCACAGCTGGACTCCCTGCCTTCCTGGGGCATGAAGGCAGACACCAGGGAAGTGACCCAGTGGAGGGGTCGTACCCCTGGATGATGGGGGCGGCAGGGCGGTGGTGATAATCACAGCTCACTTTCATGGAGCCCTTACCAGGTTTGAGTTCCTCACATGCATCTACTCGTTTAATCTTCACAGCAGCGGGAGCCAAGGCTGGGCGCGGGGTGGGGGGGGGAGCCACGTACACATCAGAAGGAGTGGTTCTCGTCCTCCGCTGTGTTCCCAGAAAGCCTCTGAGGACCCTTTCCGAACCACAGGATGGGGTCCACGCCTCTGAGCCTGGTGGGAGGCCCTCCCTCCTGACCCAGGGACACCAATTCCCTCTGCTCAGTGTGCCCCTGGCCAGTCTCCTGCCTTTCCTGACCAACTCCTGCTCGTCCTCCCCACGCTGGCTCAGACGCCCCCTGCTCAGTCCCCAGGCAGAGTCCTGCTGCGCTTGCCAGGTTCCCGTGATGCCTTGGGCTGTTGCTGTTTGTTGGGTCCATATCCCCGCACTGGACTCAGACGCTCCCCAAGGGACCGCATCTTGTCCATCGGCTCCCCCGAGGAGGCACAGCGCTCCACACACCCAGGCACATTAGGGACTCAGCCGAAGTGGGCCGGCTAATGAGTGCCCCAGTCTGGGTGCCTTGGAGCCCTCGAAACCCAGTCGCAGGGGCCTCAGAAAGTCGGGGGCCCTGAAGAGCGTCGGGGAAGGGGGAGGTCTCTCGAGGGATCATTTGTTCACCCACCCATGTATTCATTCCTCACGGGCACCCGCTCACTGTGCCTGCTGCCCCTGCTCTCTTATGCTCCCCCTACATGCTTGGGAGGGCAGACCCGCTTCCTCTCTCGCTTCAGATCATGCTCTCTGACCTGCGACCCCCAGTCTAGAGTCCCTGCACCAGCTTAGGAGGCCCGGCCCCTGCCGCCCTCACTGACCATGACTGTGATCACCCTTCCTCACGTCCTCCCTGGGTTCCAGCATGGTGGCAGAACATGGGAGGAACTTCCCCCATCCTGTTCTGGAATGCTGGCCTCACTCTCACCGTTCTAGTTTGTCCTTCAAGTACCAGTAGACCCTTTCTTCCTGGCCCCTGAATCCCGTCAGGTGGTCTATTTATCTGTAGGCTTGCTGATATTCTCTTGCCCCCTAGACTGTGCACATCATTGAGGCACGGTGGCCTGGGTTTGGTGCCGCTGTACCCCCCGGTGCCGCCACCATGTGGCACTGCACCTGGCTCTGAGCAAGAGCTTATATGGCAGGTGGATAAGGAAGCAGTATGCAGTGGGGGGCCTTGGGTACTAGACAGGCCCTGCCCTCATGTAGCCCATGTCCAGAAAAGGACGTGTGAAGAGGAGAGGTTGCCTCTGGTGTCCCCCTGCCAGATTTGGCAGACCCCAAAGCTTGCCAGCCTGGTAGAGAGCAGGAGAAGCTGCGTTTGCTGTTGACTTGCTGTGTGTTGTAGGCCAAGGCACTGCCCTCTCTGTGCAGCAAGATGGTGTCTGAGGTCCTTTCCCACTGTGTGTGTTTCTCCATCTCTCTACATAGATCACCCCCCACCACTGAGGGAACCAAATCATGGCATGGAGCTGAGTGAACCTAGGTTCTGGTAACTGATCTGCTTTTCCACCTTTGTGGCAGGTGACCTGATTCCCTGTCCCCCCAACAACAAGGTGTTACAGGAGGGAGGTGGAGGATGTCAGTGGCATGCAGCCACCCAGCTCAAGCCTCCATCCTCCCCCTCCTTCCTCTGTCTCACTCTTTGTTCTGTTACTCCCTTCTTTCCCTGGATGGGGTCCTTGCTTCCTGGTCCAACTCTCCCCACTTTGATCAGAATACCAGGAAGTGCTATGTTCCCTTGGGGAGCCTCTTTCCTTGCTGGGCCTGGGCTCAGCCCTCAGGATCTGCAGTGCCAAGTTTTTCTGGGCTCCCCGTCCCAGCCCTGCCCACTCCGGGTCGTCCCTGTCTGGTGATGGTCTGTCTCCCCCAGGGGACTGTGAGCCCTGGCAGGGCCAAGGCCATCTCAGTCACTGCTGTGTCTCAGGCACAGAACGGATGCTCAGGGAATGTCATAACATTAGGATGAAGGTCAGGGGGTGGTGGGTAGGGACAGGGCCCAGAGAGGATGCCCTCGTGGAGCCCTGCTTAGAGCTGCCATGTCTGACAGCAGCCTGACTCTGTCTGGTCCAGGGGAGGACATCCTAGGCCAGTGAGCCCAGTGGGTGGAACAGGCATGCGAAGGCGGGCCTCTGACTTACTGCACCACCACCCGCTGTTGGCTCCAATTGCCTATGCTCACTAACCACTGAGCCAAGAGGACCCAGGGCTAGCGCAGGCCCCTTCCCCATCTCCGAGTACCGATTATCAGAGGTGGGGGCGTAACCTTCTTGTTTTATAGGTGAGGCAGCAGGCCAGAGAGAAATGGCCTGGAACTCAGGATAGGTCTCCCACTGCTCTCCTCAGCCACCTCTGTCGCTTTGAGGGGCAGAGTGGCTCATCCTCGGGCAGGATGGGGTCCCCCCAGCTGGCTGTGTGAAGGTGGTATTTAGAGAAAGAATTTGTGCTCTGGGAAAATGGAGACTCCCCATCTCTAGCCCGGCATGGAGCCCCATGAGCTTATTGGCTGCCAAGGTCTTAGTTTTCTCCTCTCCTGTCCTGGAGCTGGTAAGGGGAGTCGGGGAGAGAGGTGTGCAGTCACCCTGGAGGCTGATCACTAGGGAAAGGATTGCTACCTTGATCCCCTGACTTTAAAAGTGAGGTATGTTCATCATAAAAAACAAAACAAACTTGGAAAATCTAATGAAGAAAAAAAATTTTTTTAAGATTTTATTTATTTATTTGAGACAGAGAGAATGAGAGAGAGAGAGAGAGAGAGCGAGAGAGCACATGAGAGGGGGGAGGGTCAGAGGACGAAGCAGACTCCCTGCCGAGCAGGGAGCCCGATGCAGGACTCGATCCCGGGACTCCGGGATCATGACCTGAGCCGAAGGCAGTCGCTTAACCAACTGAGCCACCCAGGCGCCCTCTAATGAAGAAAATTAAAAATTACTTGTTAATTTCACCATCTGGAATCTTTTTAAGGGCTCGATTGAGCTATAATTCACACATATTTCACCCATTTAAAGTGTATGTTCATTGGCTTTCAGTTCTTCACAGAGTTGTACATCTATCATCACAGTCGATTTTAGAACATTTCATCCGCCGCCCCCTTCTCACCCCCCCCCCCCCCCCCCCCCCCCCCCCCCCCCCCCGAAACCCTGCACCGCTTAGCCATCACCCTCCCCAGCTCGGGCAACGGCTGATCTGCTGTCTGTTTAGATTCCGGACATTTCATATAAATGGAATCACGCACTATGCAGCCTTTTGTGTCTGGCTTTTTTCATTTCGCTTGATGTTTTCGGAGCTCACCCACATTGTGGCATGTGTCAGAACCTCATCCCTCGTTGCTGAAGAACGTTCCACTGTATGGCTGCATCACGTTTTACTTCTTTCTTCATCTGTTGGTGTACATTTGGGTTGTTTGCACTTTCTGGCTATGATGAATAATAATACTGTGGATGTTAAGGTACAAGTTTTTGTGTGCACTTACGTTTTCATTTCTCCAGGAATGAAATTGCTGGGTCACGCGGTGGCTCTGTTTAACCATTTGAGCAACTGCCACACTTGGTATTCCCCTCCCCAGCACATGAAGCTTCTGATTCCTCCACACCCTGGTTAATGTCGTCGTCATCGTCGTCTTCTTCTTTCTTTCTTTCTTCTTCCTCCTTCTTCTTTTTTTTTTTTTTAAGTACACTCTACTCCCAACATGGGGCTCAGACTCACAACCCTGAGTTAAGGAGTGATCAAGAGTCGCATGCTCCACTGACGGAGCCAGCCAGGCGCCCCAGCGTCTGTCCTTTTGATTCTAGCCACCCTAGAGGGTGTGCAGTGGTATCTCATTGTGGTTTTGATTTTCATTTCCCTGCTGGCTCGTGATGTCGAACATCTTTTCACATGCTTATCATCGGGCACTTGTGTATCTCCTTTGGAGAAATGTCTGTTCTGATCCTTTGCCCATTTTAAAATTGGATTGTCTGTCTTTTTATTACTGAGTTGTAAGAGTTCTATATATATTCTAGATGCAAGACTCTTATTGGGGAAATGATTTGCACCACCTGGAATGTTTTCAACATTAAATGCCAGAGCATTTCCTTTCCATCTCTTTTCTATAGCTAGATGCATTGCCACAGCTAGATAAAAATAAAACTGGGAGCTTACTCTGTATACGTTTGAATATCCCGTTTTCATTTTCTCATTTTTTAAAAAGCAGGATTAAAATACATCATTGGGCCATTGTAATTACTTGTAGCCATTTCCGCATTGCTGAGCATTTGGGTCCTTTCCCGTTTTCAGTAGCATAAATAATGCAGTGATGTTCATCCTCGTCCATAAATCTTGATGTTCATTATGGGGAGCTTTCTCAGAAGAAATTCTTAGAAGGTGGTTTTATGAGGTCAGAGGGTAGGAACCGTTGAAACCTTAGATAAGATACCATCTGTGCCCGCCTAGGACTGTAGGCCTGGAGTGACAGGACTTGGTTTTCTCTCTTGATTTCTTTTCTTTTCTTTTCTTTTGTTTTTTTTGATGAATGCATGAATAATATTTGCATTGGGGTATCTTGATGCCAAGATGGTGTCTTGTTTTTTTTGCGGGGGGGAATTTTTTAGAGAGAGCATGAGGGAGGTCGGCAGGGGCAGAGGGAGAGAGAATCTTTTTTTTTATTTTTTATTTTTTTATTTTTTAAAGATTTTATTTATTTATTTGACAGAGAGAGACATAGTGAGAGCAGGAACACAAGCAGGGGGAGTGGGAGAGGGAGAAGCAGGCTTCCCGCGGAGCAGGGAGCCCGATGTGGGACTCGATCCCAGGACCCTGGGATCATGACCTGAGCCGAAGGCAGACGCTTAACGACTGAGCCACCCAGGCGCCCGGGGGAGAGAGAATCTTAAGCAGGCTCCAAGCTGTGCGTGGAGCCTGCCACGGGGCTTGATCTCACGACCCTGAGATCACAACCCGAGCCAAAATCAAGAGTCAGACGCCCAGCCGACTGGGCCAACCAGGCGCCCCAGTGGTGTCTTGTTTTAATGAGCATTCTTTGGACTGGTAGTTAAATCTATTTATCATTACCTTGTTACATTCTTTGGGAGTTCCTTCTTCATGCTCTTTGCCCGTTTTTGTTTTGGGACCTTTTGTAAGGACTCCTTCCCTATTGAAAATAATTGGCTCTTTGGAATTTTATTGTACTGGTGTATATTTTCCCTCGTGTATCATTGGCCTTGCCCGAAAGGGTAGGGAGCAGAGCAGGACGCCTTTTTCCTTCTCTCTTTTTTTGTTCTTTTAAAGAGTTTATTTTTAAGTAATCTCTGCACCCAACGTGGGGCTCAAACTCATAACCCTGAGACAGGATTTGCACGCTTCACCCACTGAGCCAGCCAGGCGCCCTCTTTCCTTCTTAAAAAGAATCCTTTTCTCCCTTGCTCTTTCACTGGATCTGCATAGCAGGGCGTCTGTCCCAGCTGGAGCGGCTCTGGGTGGAGGAGCTCTGGTGGCCGGGTCTGAGAGCAGATGAGGCGGTATCAGCCTGGGTCCTCAGGGTGGTGCATCGTAAGAGCAGGGCGCTTTAGTGGCGACCAGGCCGGGGCCAAGCAACAGTAGATTATAAAGATGATCCCTGTAAACACAACTGCAGCCACTGTTTGCTGAGCACCAGGCTGAGGGACCTGGTGAAGCTCGTGGGGCCCTTCATTTTGTGACTTGGAACCATCAGTCACTTCCGGAGGTCGTGCTTCTTTGCAGAAGGCAGCCCTGTCTTGGTCCCTGGACATCCAGTCTGCTACAGCTGCAGGGGTTCAGCAAGTCCCAAAGCCCAGAGTCCAGCTCCTCCCGCGGCCAGGGCCACCATGATGTCAGCACCCCCACGGGTGAGGGTCCTTTTTATCATATGCCATCACCCCTGAGCAGCTACCCAATCCCTGTAGAATACCATTTCCTGGCCCTGCGGGATGCGGTTCCCGCTCACGGCTCCTGCCTCGTCTCATGCCAGCCCCCTTGATCCCTAGGTTTTGCTCCACATGCCAGGCCTCTGCACTGCCTCTTTTCTCTGCCTGGGAGGGTTTCCCCATCTTTGGTGTGCTTACTGTTTGTTTACATCTGCTCACTGTCCTCTGCCCCCCCCTCCCCCCTGCCGTGCCCCTGTGTAAGCGGCTTGGGAGGGGATGTGTGATGGTCACGTTCACCGGGGCAGACCTGGCATCTAGAACAGAGCCTGGCCCAGAATAGGCACTAGAGGAATATTTGAAGGAATGAATCTCTGACTCTTAACTCATCGTTGAGGTTTCAGCTTACATGTTCTTTTCTCTTACAGGTTTGTCCTAGCTCCTCCTCCAGTCCAAGTTTGCATGCCCTTATTTTTCCTATAAGAGTGTTTTTTTCTAATAACTTGCTGTTTTTAATTGTATGTGTATTTATCTATCTTCCTAGCAATTACTCCCTGGGGGCAGGGATCAGAATGTTTTGTTTTCCGTTGCCTGCCCAGCCTATGTCATTTGGTAGAAAATTGAGGAATAAATATATCCTTTAGTTTAGTTACCAAACGACCTCATGAAGGTAAGCGGTGTTGCTCACCTTCTGTAGATGGAGAAGCTCAGGTTGGGCAACAAGAAGTTCCAGGCACCCAGTTTCCATCCCTAGAGCCTTTGCTGGGCCAGTAAACAGCTCACAGTAACTTGATTTTAATTCTCAACTCAAACTCCCCCAGTGCCTCCGCATCCAGCTGGCCATCTGGTGCCCCTGACCGGAAGCCTGAGGCGGGCAGCCTGAAATAGCCCACTTGGTTCTGGCAGGGCTGGTTGTCCCCTGATGGGCACCGGCTTTCTCAGAGGCCCCCTTCACCGAGCTTGGCCCATGGCCTACGTGGGATTTCAGTGGGTGGCAGTGATAAGAAGCTGTGCGCCACTGGGTGACTTGCAGGCCTTTTTCAGGCACATCGGCGCCCCCGGACGTGTGCTGGGTTCCTTGCCCGTTTGCTTCATTTGACCCTGATGGTGACCTTCAGTTCCCCAGAGGCACCATCAGTTCTGTCTCCACAGAGTTTTTGCATGTGCTGTTCCCTCTGCTGCTACGCTCTTCTCCCTCCCTCTGCTTTTTAAAATTATTGTTATTAAATTCTTTTCTGGGCATATGAACTATATGTGTAACATACATGTAAGTGTTAAAGTGTAATGTAATGAGGACCTCTGAGCCTACCTTCCAATTTAGGGATGAGAACATTGCCATTAACTCACCTCTCCTTCTGGGGCAGGGGGCACAGAACTCCGAGACTACTGAATGTTATGAATGTCTGAATGTTATGACTGTCGTGCCTTGTGGAGTTTGTGTGTGTATGGGTTTTTTTTTAAGATTTTATTTTTAAGTAAGCTGTACACCCAACGTGGGGCTCAAACTGACAACCCAAGATCAAGAGTCATGCTCCTCTGACTGAGCCAGCTGGGCTTCCCAATTTTTAAGTTTTATTGTGTATATGTGTGTGTGCCCGTGCACACACTGAAAAATACGGTGTTTAGTTTTGCTTGTTTTCGAGTTTTATAAAAATGGTGTTGGGGTGCCTGGGTGGCTCAGTCGTTAAGCATCTGCCTTCGGCTTGGGTCATGATCCCAGGGTCCTGGGATCGAGTCCCACATCAGGCTCCCTGCTCCGCGGGAAGCCTGCTTCTCCCTCTCCCACTCCCCCTGCTTGTGTTCCCTCTCTCGCTGTCTCTCTCTCTGCCAAATAAGTAAAATATTTTTTTAAAAAATGGTGTTGCATCATGAATGGACTCCTGGGTCTTGCTTTTCCTCTCAACATTGTGTTTCCCATTTTCATCCGTGTAGGTGCTCTAGAATCTTCCACTGTCTGGCCATGCCTCAGATTGTCCATTGTGCTGTTTCTGCTTTTCAGTATTACAAACTGGTGCAGCTGTGAACTTTCTGGTACATGACACCTGGGTTGTGAGCAAGAATTTGTCGAGGGCATAGACGTAGGAGTGGGATTGCTGGTTGTAAGTTGGTGGATCCACGTAGCTTTTCAGGTCATGGCAGACTCTCCACTGGGTCTTCCCTCTGTTACTTGGCTACTCGTTCTCCCTGGCTCTCCTTCCCACCTGTCTGGGGAGCACAGTTGTGTTCTGGAGCGCAGTGGTGAAGGCCACTTGGTTCCTGCATGTGCATGACCAGTGGTATTAGTTAGTTCTTCTCCCACGAAGCCCTCTCTGACCCCTAGACGGGGTCAGGCACTCTCCTGGGCTCCCCTGCCCCAGCCCTGCCCACTCTGGGTTATCACTGTCTAGAGACGGGTCTCTGCCCCCTACTGGACTGGGAGCCCTGTGTGGGCAGGGATGAGAGCTATTTTGGATGCTGTGTCCAGCATCACTCCACAGAGTGGGGCGCAGAGCAGGTGTTCAGTGAAGGATCTGTGGAGTTACTGCTGAGACACTCACCCTTGAGGCAGGTGGGATTAAGAGGAAGAAATGGTGGGGCGCCTGACTGGTGGAGGATGTCGCTCTTGATCTCGGGGTCGTGAGTTCGAGCCCTATGTTGGGTGTAGAGCTTACTTAAAATTTTTTTTAAAAAGAGCAAGAAATGGAGTCCAGGATCCAGTATGTGTCAGAGGTGGACCTGAGCCCCAGGCCCATTTGGCCCAAAGCCCAGCATGTCTCCAGGGGGCTGAGCACACAAGATGCTTGGATGTGTGCTCAGCCCTGTGGCAGACAGAGAGGATACAGCCTTCGCCCTTGACAGCTTCGGGTCGAGTCACTGCCCGACCGCTGGCTCCTGACAGTGTGCGGGGCCGGGGCAGAGGTGCCTTGAGAAGTGTGAGGTCCCCCCAGTCCTCTGGGAGTTCAAGAGCGGGCGTGGATGTTCTCTTGAAGAGCGCTGTGAGAGCCCTCACACAAAGTGGACAAGGCAGGAGCCGTGCAGTCCCAGAGGACGGTCGGGGCTGGGCAGGGTCACTGTGGCTTGAGGATCACTAATACCAGGAATCATCCTGCGCTGTTGGCAGAGCACCCGTTGGGGGCCGGCGGGGCGCTGAGCGCTCTGCGTGCTGTGGTTTGTTCTCTCCTTCCCATAGCCCATGAGGGAGGTAGGATTGTTGCCCCGTTTTACAGATGGGGGGGACCCTGAGACTCAGAGGGTAAGTCCAGCTCACCTGGAGGCCCACCCTGGGAGCCTGGCAGCTCGCGGGCCTGCCTGGAGCACCCGGTGGAGGGCTGTCCCTCCCATGTGCCTGACTCCTCGCTGTAGAGCCGTGAGATCGGAAGCAGCGGCTCCCTTTCACAGACAGGTAGACTGAGGAACAGAACTGCCAGGCCCCCAGCGCCACAGGCACACCTGAGTGGGAGGCCATGAGCCCGGGCGGTTCCTCCGCCTCCCCCGTCCCTGCGCCTGCTTTCCAGCCACTCTGTTGGTGCTCACTTGTCCCCACGTCTTCACTTTAGCACCCGCAAGAGCTCAGCCCTGGGTAAATATTTGCCTACGGGCCAATGGGAGCGTGTGTCACCAGTGCTTCTGAGCCGGCTGGCAGGGGACAGGTGGAGGCAGCAAGTGGGGGGCAGGTGCACCGTGAGCCTCTGGCTGGGGCTGATGGCGTCGTTTGCCCTTTGCTCATCCGGCTCCCGCCCCGAGCTGTTGCCGAGGTGTCAGGCCCTGGGCCAGTGATGACAGCGGCCACTGCTTACCAAGCAGCAACCAACCCCATGCCAGACGTTTTACAGGTGATCTCGGTGGTTGCTTTTAGAAGCCTCTGTTGGGTGTGTGTGTCTCGGTCTCATTGGCTCCATTTTCCAGATGAGAAGACTCAACCCTAAAGAGATTAGGGCCCTCTCCTGGGGTCCGCTTAAGTTTCAGGGCCAGAATTCACTTGGAGCTGTGTGAGGTAAATGAGGGTGTTCACTGGGAGGACATGGGGTCCTCTGCCAGTTCCCAGGGGTTCTGAAAGGCAACAGGAACCAGGACTAGTACCAGCTGCCTGGGCCACATGCACTTGTGATTGGTTTCTCTTTATATCCGGTTGTGGGCCAAAGAAGCCTGGCCTTCCAGGTGGCCAGGATAGGACTGATCAGTCCAGGTGCCTCCGCCGTGCAGTTCGTGCGGGCTTAGCAAAAATCCACATCCTTCCTGTCCAATGGAGCCTGCAAGGGCCTATGTCACCCTTGTGGGGGCAGGGGTAAGATCTTAGAGAAGGGTGCCTGGGCCCTGCAGACACTCCAGTGTGATGAGACTCTGAAGGCCATGCCCTCAGCCACCAGGCTGTACTGCTCCTCAGGTGGAAAATCACTAGTGTCCTCAGATGTACACATCCCCTTGGGAGCCCCTTTCAGCTGGGGGCTCACGGAGGTTACAGAGGACCCCCACATACATCCCGGCAGAATGCCCTCGGTTAGTGGGGCAGTCTTGGTTGGGCACTTGTGTTTTGTGGAAGTCATTAGTCTCTACTCACCATGGGATTGGATGTGTTTTCTTGGTGGTTCTGACAGCCAGACAGCCAGTATTGAGCTCTGTGCCCAGGCCTGTGCTGGGGACACAGTGGTGGCCAAGACAGACCTGGCCAAGCAGCCAGCGGAGCCATTATAGACAGACAGAAGCATGTGGAAGGGAATGAGCCAAGGGCTGGGTTAGAGAATAAGGAAGTGAAGCCGATGGGTGGGTCCTGTTTGCGTAAGAATATTGAACGTCACAGCTGTTCCATGGGGCTGGGTCACCCCCTACCCCACGCCTGATGAGCTGAGCTTTGAAGGCACGGTCCTCTCTGTTCTAGCTGTGTGTCTTCGGCGAGTGCTTCTCCCTCCCCCCCGCCCCCCACCTTGGTTTCCTCTTCTGGAAAAGGTGGGGGAGGGGTATCTGTACCCTAAATGGTGGTTGTGACCAGCAAGGTGGCAAAATGTGTTAAAAGCAAGGACTGGAGCCAGACTGTTGGACTTGAATCCTGCCCCCTCCCTTTACTGGCTCTGTGACTGTGGGCAGGCTTCTTAATTTTCCCTTGCCTCAGTTTCCCATTCGAAAAATAGGGATAACCTACCTCAGAGAATTGTTGAAAGCGGTAAGTGAAGTAACATATGTAAAATGCTACATAAGTGATGGCTATAGTTAGTGGTAATAATTCAGAATTAAAAGTTGCCTGTCATACAGCTGGGATGTGGGTGTTTAGTGTGCCCTGTGCCCCCAACCAGGGATTGGGGCGTTGACTTTCCCCTTCATCCAAGAGCACCACTGACCTTATCAAGCTCCTGCTGTGTGTGAGGCTCTGTTGGGGGCCAGAGGTAAGTCCTGTGGTCTGCCTTCTTCCTCTGCCCCACCAGACTCGGAAAGCTGCAGGTGTCCTCTGATCTCATGTGTTTCTGTAACAGGATCTTCATTCAGTTGGGCCAAGTGGCTTGGAAGGTCAGGATGGGGGGGGTTGGGGGATTGGGGCAGGCCCATGGCACCTGCCATCTGTGCCCTTCACTGGAGTGGGCTGGCTCTCCCAGGGCCCTGCCCCTTCCTGGCTGCTTGTGCGGGCCCAGCCCAGCCTGCCCCCTGCAGCTGGCCGGCCACATGCAGCTCCTGGCAGGCGGCAGGCAGGCAGCGTGGAGAAGAGCCGCTTGCCTCCCGGGAGGGGGCAGGGAAGAGCACGAATCACCCACAGGCTGAGGCCATCTCCCGTCCAGTGCAGTTGGGGTGTCCTCCCCTTTGTCCCGTGGGTCCCTGGGGAGAAGGGAGGGGAGGCTTTGCCCCCCACCACAGAGCAGTCATTTACTGCAGCGAGGTCCCTGGAGCCCTGTCAGCGGGAAGGGCGCGCTCTGCTGGGGAAGGTACCGTGGCTCAGCTGCAGCGTGACCCGCACACTCCCCTGGTCCCTCTGAGCTACTGAAAGGCTGATGGGGATGGAGGAAGCTTGCATGATTGTTCACTGGGAAGAATTGCTCATGACCACTGTGCCTTCATTTTTCCTGGGGAGTCACAGGCAGAGGTTTTTCCAAGTAGGCGGGGCTTCCAGAAGTCCGCACCTGGCCCTCTACCCACTGGCTGCTCCCCTCCCCTCTCTCTGGGCCGTGTCCCCGACCCACTCTAGGTCCAGGCCTCTTTGCACCCAGCGGCTGTCCCCAAGAGTCCCCTCTAGTATGCTGATCTGTGCCAGGTCCTGGCAGGAGCGCCCAGCCTGGCAGGATTGGGGGTCGTCCCCCAGGGGCAGTGGCTTCATAAGCCCAGGGCATCAGGGGTTGTAACTGACACGGGCAAGGGCGCATTTCACTTTCTGTTGTGGCTTTGGGGGCAGCCGTGAGGCCCAGTGAAGGGGCAGAGTGCCTTCATGCCCGGATTCTTGAGCTGCTGCACTTGCTTCTCCATCTCTGTGTTAGTTGTGTTAGGTTTCTGTTTTTGTTTTTGTTTTAAAGTAATCACTACACCCAACGTGGGGCTTTAACTCACGACCCCGAGATCAAGAGTCTCACGATCTACCGACTGAGCCAGCCAGGCGCTCCCGTGTTAGTTTGCTTTTTAACAGTGAGCACGGAGTTTTATTTTCACTGTTTCATGAAAGGTAGCATTCACGAGCACACTGTTTGGACCTAGCTTTTTTCCGTTGGGCGTATCTTGGCTATTGTTCCCTGTTGGCTCAGAGCAAGTGTCCTCATTCTCTCTGGCCGCAGAGTTCCGGTCCCTGAGCGGACCGGGTCTTTATCGGCTGCTCCCCCGTTGCTGGGTAGTGCTGTTGGGCACCGTTCTGCAGGTGCAGGCGGTCCTGCAGTGACTCACCGGAGAGGCATATACCTTTGCATCTTGGCAAGGGTATCTGTAGGCTGCGTCTCCAAGGGTGGAATGGGGGGGCGGTCAAAGGGTATCTGCATTTGGATTTTGGAATTCTGACTGGCACTGCCAGGTTGCCTGTGGAAGGGCTTGTGCCGGTTGGCATATTCAGCAGCCGCTTGAGGGCATGCCTGCTTCCCAGTGTCACCAGTACATGCTGTCCAGCGTGTGGGCGTTGGCCTGTCTGGTAGGTAGAGAATGGTGTTGGCATACTTTTGTTTCCTTTGTATCTTCCCTTATTCTCAGATCACAGAGTGTTTGAGTGTTAAAACTCGGCTTTCTGCTTTGCGGAACAGACTGAAAGAGGCCATGCTGGTGGCTGGCGTGGCTGCCCGTGTGCCCAGAGGGGCGTGGGGAGGGGCTTGGAGTGGGGACAGGGCAGCTCTGTCTGCACGTGGGCAGCATAAGATGCCTGGCTCTGAGGGGACAGGGACCGCACGGCAGAGGTAGTGGGGCCTCAGGCACCCGGGGCTCTGCCTCCTCCCTGTGTCAGGCTGCAGGAGGCTTTGCGTTGCTGTGCCCCTGTGCTGCCCCCTGCCCCCACTTTGGGGCAGCCCAGGCCATGGGAGGGTTGTGTGTGGCATTTCAGGAGTGCAGGAAGGAACTAGATGCCTGATGAAGATGCTTGGAGGGCTTTTGCCCCGATCAGCTGGGGGCTAAGCAAGTGCTCACCCATGACCTCATCACAGCTATATCCTCACTGCCCCCATGCGGGTGCCCAAGAGAGAAGGAACCTTCCCTGAGTCCACCCAGCTGGCCTGGGTGGAACTGGGGACTCAGACTCCTTTTCTTTTGACTCCAGAGACCCACTCTTTGCCCCACCTCTGTTCATTGTTCTAGCAACAAATGTTTATTGTGCACCTACAGTGTGCCCTGTGCATACCCTTCTGGGGATGCTTCAGTGAACAAAAGCAATAAAATCCTCCTCATTGTCTCGTAAGCAGAGTATAAAGCTTTATTAGGTCGTGGGAAGTGCCACACAGAAAATGCAGCAGGATACAGGGATGGACAGTGACAAAGGGGACTGTTTATTTAGGGTAGTCAGGGAAGGCCTCTGAGGAGGTGATGTTGGAGCAGAGACCCGAAGGCAGGCGGGGAGGGATAGAGCCATGGAGATAAAAGGTGAAAGAGCGCTCTGGGCTGAGGGTAACAGGTGCAAAGGCCCTGAGGCGTTATGAACAGACACCTCTGTCACTGACAGGGATTGAGTAGGGACCTTGACTACTGGACCAGTTCTGCTCTCCTGCCTCTTCTGCGTATAGGCTTTGCCGCCCACGGCTCTAGGATGACACCCCCATCCCATGCTTGGTGACTGAGACCCTCCATGGGTGCCCCCCACCTCCTCTCACACACCCTAGGCCCTCCTGATCATGTGGCTCACTGTTCAGGTGCACTGCGCAGTCTCCATGCCTGTACCTGTTCACAAAATTCCCTCTGCCCAGGATGCCTTTCTCTCTGCTGTCTCACTCTTCAAGTCCTCGCTGAGACTTTTCTAGGTGTTCCTTTCCAGCAGATCCCAGTCTGCCCATCCTCCCTGCCTCCGTGTTCCCTCCCTACCCTCTGTTACGGCCTGTGGGGCTCCTCTGTGATGGCTTTCGGTTTTGTCTCCCTGACCATGCTCTGGGATAGGGTGGGGCGGGGTGGGGGAGATCAGTGGCTACTTATTGTGGGGGGGGTGGCGGGGAGAGGGCTGTCCCGGGACGAGAGCACACCAGGCTGGCCCCACACCTGTGCGTCTCATGCTCAGCCACTGCAGCCGCTCGGGTCTCAGCAGGCACTGTGAGGAGCCCCGGAGGGTGGCTCTGCGAAGGGACAGGACTGGCTCTCCAGATCCCGGCAGCCCTAAAGAGAAAGAGGAATCCTTCTGGCAGCCTCCCTGACCTGATATTAGAGAAGGCTGCATTTCTAGGCCCCCAAACCAGTCGGTCCAGACTGCGCTGAGGGCCTGAGGACCTCCAGGCACCAAGGTGGGTGGGGGGGAGGACACTCCTGCCTTTGACCATCCCTCCACCTCCTCCCTGTTTCGTGACTTAGGAGAGCATTTAGCGTCACGAGAGGTCTCCTCCTCTGTGTGGTGGGCAGTGGGCTGGCGCGCTCCACTCTGCAGCATTATGGCGAGGATGAGCAGCTCAGCGTGCAGTGCCTGGCGGAGCGCCTGGTAGGGAAGCGGCTGAGCTAAAGAGCAGCTCCTGCCGTTCTGTGCAAGGAGCGCTCTGTCACAAAATGAGTAGTTGCTGGCAGGGCCTAGGGCCCGGCCCCTCTCACCTCCCTCCAGGCTTCCTGGTCTAGGAGGCCCTCGGCCAGGCCTCCACAGTAGTCTCTCCCCACGGGACCGGTGGGCCCCTCCTGCTCAGAGGCCTAGTACAGCAGCCAGCTGTGAGCTCGTCCCTCTGTCTGCCACTCCCTCCCCCCGTCTCGGTGCCTTCTCTGTGCCTGGCCTCCGTGCTGGGCAGTGTTGGTGGCACAGCCTGGACCGCACCCCTGGCCTGTCTTCCCAGGGCTCTCAGTTCAGTGGAAGGAGACAGGCCTGTCTCCAAACAGTGGCAGCTCAGAATGGGCAGGGCCAAGATGGGGAAACCTAGAGAAGGGGGCCTGACCCGGTCTGCAGGTCAGGTAGGACTTCCTGGAGGAGGGGACATCTGTGCTGAGAGTTGATCTGAGAGAGGGGAGGGAGGGTATGAGGTGTGTGGAAGCACTGGGCCTTCTGGTAAGAAGAGTTGGGGGTGTGGCTGGAGCACCATGCCCAGGGGGAAGGAAGGGGCCATGGACAGAGCTTAAAAGGGGCCTCTGAGAGCTGTCTCCCTCCTGACTATCTCATCTTAGCTCTGGGGTGTGCTGGGGTGTTCGCATCGCCCTCCTAGGGCATACCTGCCTCTACCCTTCAGCAAGGACCCCCAGAGGGTGGGGGCCAGGTCAGAGCCATCCCCATCTCCCAGTGCAGCACAGAACTTGGCATGTGGTAGGCCTCGGGAGGTATTTGCTGAATGAATGGCAAGATGGCACCTAAGTTGGAATTCTCCTGGATCAGAAGCTGAACTCCAAGGAACTGAAGGAAAAAGGGAGCATTTGTTGGATATGGACCTGAGGAATCCTGCATGGTCAGGCTTCAGGCCTGGCTGGGTCCAGGATCTCAAACATCTGAGCCCACCTTTCCTCTGAGTTGGCTGGGGAGGCCCTCTCCTGGTGGATGCCAGGATGGCCACCAGCAGCTCCAGAAATGAGAGGTAACCTCAGCCCCAGCCCTGCAGAGGAGAGCTCTTTCTGCACGGTTCCAGCATGGCCCTGGGACTGGCTGTGGCTGCTTCCATGAGGGTCAGCCACGGGGCTGTGGACTGACCACTGTCCACCCCTGGAACCTTTGGAGGGGGCAGTGGGGAGTGGAGGTAATGAGGATGGTCCCACTGGGGTCCCGGGATGGCACCGGGAGGGTGGCCGGGGAAGCAGGCCATTCAGTGCTTTGACTGGCATCCAGGCCAAGGCAGTGCTCCCTGGGAGGACAGGTTGTGTGTCTGACACAAAGTCGGCCTCACCGCGTCCACGCTGCGGTTGTGGGTTTGTAGGCCTGCCTGTGCCTTGAACACCAGCCGGGTCCCCTCTGAGCCAGGCTTCTACCCCGAAGGTGTGCGCCCAAGTGGCCTGGTTTAGGGCAGGATGGTGTTCCACAGACCTCAAGCCATGGGAGCATCAAAGCTTGGGGAGTCATGCAGGAAAGAGCCCCGACAGCCCGGTTCCTGGGTCCCGCATGGAGAGATGCCATCCTGCTGGGGCCAGGCCACCCACCTGCCACGAGATTCTTGGTTTCCTGTCTGTCGAGTGGGTGGATGTGATTGTGCCCCTCCCTCGTGGCAGAGGAAGAGCGAGGCAGGCAGCCTCCCAAGTTAGGCTCTGCTGATGCTGCAGGCCAGCCCTGGGAGGTCATGGCTACGTGCTGTGAGCTGATGGGGGGCGATTAGGGAGGGGATTAGAACCCAGGCCCCTGGCTCTGGGCTCCCCCACACTCTTAAACCTCACTTGTCTCCTCTGGTGTCCCCACCCTGGCAGGCTTCTTATTATTGGGCACAGTGGGCTCCCTGCCCAGGTCTCCCAAGAGACCCCGTTCCTATGGAATAGAATCCTCCCCTGGCCTCGAGTAGCTCCTGTCACTGCCCTGTGCCCAGCCCTGGTGGCTCCTGTCTCGGGCAGAGAGCAGAATCCTCACTTCCCAGCTCTGCCCTCCCGTGCACTACCTCGTGCTGCCCTGGATCCTGCCGGGCCTGCGCCCACCCTGTTACACCTCCCCCTCCCAGGGGCCACTGCCCACTGCTCTGTAGCTGTCTTGTCCATGTGAAGCCCCAGCGGGGAGAGCTGGGCCCCTGCTCCCTCGCCCCTTCCCTCTCCCCCCATGCTGTTGCTTCCTGGTTTTTGATTCCCACTGGGATGACTTGTGTCTTCTCTCTCCCACCAGCTCCAGGCTGGCAGGGATGGCCTGAGTCATTGCCGCCCCCTGGTGCCCAGCCTCTCCTTGCGTCTCCGGGTGCCTTTGCACCTGTGTGCAGACAAGAGCCCCGCACCAGACACACAGGTCTCTCTGCCTGTCACCCGATGCCCGGCATTGGATTTCTCTCCCTCCCTTTGTGAGGGCCAGCACAGCTGGGAGGGGGAGGCAGGCTCCGTGTGCCTCTCAGCCTCTTCCTGGGAGACTGGCACGAGCTGCTGGGGCGAGCTACAGAGCCTCACCCCTGTGGGAGGTCTCACCCACCAACTGCCGCACAGCAGCATCCCTCCCCAGAGCTCACACTATGCCCCACCCAGAGTCCAGGGGGGCCCCCAGCCTGCCTCTGCCGCCGGTCCCTTCCTGCTCAGGCCAAAGCAGTATGAGAAGCCCTGCTCCAGTGTCAGACCAGTGCGGGTCTGGCTGTGTGTTCCAGTCCCGCCTCTCCTGGCCCCGGGACCTCGCACAGATGACTTGCCCTTTCTGAGCTGGCCTCCCCTTTTTAGGAAATGGAGTCGTAACTCTGCCAGCCTTGGATCTCCGAGCTGGCTAAGAGAACCTGTGCCTAGAAAGTAACTCAGCGTCGGGCCTCCCACAGTGAGTTCCCAGTACCTGGAAGCAGTGCCCACCATCTGTGACCTCTGTCCAGTCGTGCCTCCTGCTCAGACCTGGCACCCTGTGGCTGCTTAGCAAGTGCCCTCACGTGTCATCTCCTGAGACCCTGCAGATGTCCCTTTCAGAGAGGGGAAGCGGTGGTCGCGATTGTCAGTCACAGCCTCACCAGGTCAAGGACAGCTCTTATCCCAGGCCAGTAGCTCCGGATCCACCTTCCCTGGCAAGCAGGCACGTGCTCTCCCTTACTTGCCGCCGTCCCCTTCTCTCTGACAGCCACTTGAACTCCAGCCCCTGCTTGAGTGGGACCTTCAGGGCATTGGACTTGGGAGTTGAGTGAACACGTTTGAGCCCTGATCTGACATGCACACGCACACGCACGCATGTCCCCCCTGCTCCCACACATGCGCGTCCACCCGGCCTCACCAGCCATTCCGTAATGGACAGGTGCTTCCATGCCTCTTCTGGTCCCTGCCTTCCAGCGGGGGAGAAAACACGGCTGTGACGGGTTTGTGTGCACCCATGAGTATGCTAAGCGCTGGTCGGGGAGGGATGAAGTCGTACTCTGTCACCAGAGGTAGCCGAGGAGTTAGTCACCCTCGCCCCATTTTAGGGATAAGGTGATGGAGGCACAGAGGTGAAACCGCTTTGCTCAGCATCAGAATTTTAAATTCAGAGTCAGGATCCAACCCCAGGCACTCTGGCTCCAGAGCCCGTGTTCTTACCCACTTTGTGAGACTGCGTGTCTCAGGTGGGGGAGCCCCGGGTGGACGGGGAGGGAGGCAGCACGGACTCCTCAGGGCCTGGCCACTTCAGCAGCTGTGCCCTCACTCTGCAGCCTCTAGGGTGGGCCGGCCAGCTGGGGGAGCTGCTCACTGACTCGTGCCCGCCGTGGTGAGGCCTGTGTGGTTCCTTAAGGCTGTGGAAGCCCGGGGTGGATGACCCCAGGCTGGAGGCCCCACACCGGGTCTGGGGAGCTTTGTCTCTCTCAGTCCACGCGCCTCAGACCTTCACCCTGTTCTCCCCTTGACCATTTCGCCGCAGCATCACAAGCGAACGGATGTGCGGAGGGGCCAGGCCTGGGGTTCTGCTGGCTTATGGAGAGCTGGGCGTGGGGCCCGGCACAGCGTGAGCGCCGTCTACATGCTCCGCGGTCTTTTCTCGGCACCACCATGCTGCTGTTACCTTACCACTTTTTCTTAAATTGGTTCAGTTTTGTTTTACTTGAATATGTATCATCTCATTCCCAAACAACACGGTAGTTTGTTTTCATTCATCCGTGTAGGAAGCCCGTATACGTAATGATCACTGTAAGGTCACTGCCGATCCACCTGACGCTCTCCTGTGTCCCCGCTGGTGCCGCGCCAGGACTTGGGGCGTGCTGGTGGTGCTGTTGGGGCCATCGAGGTGGGGTGGGGGTGCCCTCGAGCTGCCGTGGACTGGCTGAACACCTCCCTACCCCCTGCTTTTGTGCCTCCAGTGTCTTTCCCCAGTGCTGTCCCCTCTCGAAAGCGCGTCTCAGCTTGAGAGGGGAGTGACGAAGCTGCAGTTGTTATTCCTGTCACCAGGGGGCGCTAAGTCACTCCGGGCCTGAGGGGCTCTCCCACTTCTGGGAATATGTCCACTCCTCCTGGCCCCTGTTCTGTTTCCCCTTCTGTAAGTGACTGGGCGGATGCGACCCTTGTGAGCTCTGGCGGTGACCTTGTGTGAGGCTGTGCTGCCTGCAAACCCCACGGACGCCTGGCTGAAGGGGTGGCCGGACGGCAGCCGTGGCTGGCGCGGAGCTGGCCAGGTTAGAGACCCTGGGCTTCAAGCTTCCCGGGAGGCTCCTCAGAACAAAGACCGACCCAGTGGGCAGGGCTGGGATGCTGGATCTGGGGTGCCAGAACTGAACACCTAAGGGATTGATTGCAGCTTGAGAGCGTCCTTAGAATTCTTACTTCCTGTAGGCTCTAGGATGCTGAGACGGCTAGTGATGGCACCCCGTGTGCCCAGGCCCTCCCTCATTCCCATCTCATGTGACCAGGCCAACCCAGCCTTGGCCCAGGGGCCTTTCTTGAGGTGAGCTTGCCTGGGGGAGCATCTGATAAAGCCTGTGCACCTCTTCTCAGAGTGATGATTTTGTTTTAATTTTTTGTTAAAGTAAACTCTGTGCCCAACGTGGGCCTTGAACTCACCACCCCGAGATCAAGATTTACTTGCTCTACCAACGGAGCCAGCCAGGCACCCTTTGGAGTGATGGTTTTGGGGTTTTTTTTTTTTTTTTCAATTTTATTTATTTATTTATTTAAATTTTTTTATTTATTATTTATTTATTTGACAGAGAGAGCGCACAAGCGGGGGGCTGGAGCGGGGAGGGAGAAGCAGGCTTCCCGCTGAGCAGGGAAACTGATTTGGGGCTCGATCCCAGGACCCTGAGATCATGACCAAAGGCAGATGCTTAACCGACCGAGCCACCCAGGTGCCCCTGCAGTGATGATTTTGAAAAGCAAAAAATAAAGTAGGATTACAAAGGATATCAAAATACAGTTAGCGAAAAAATTTTTTTAGATTGCAACGCGCTGTTCTTCCTCACTGGTGCAGGAGAGAGCAGCCGCTCTGGTGACTGCCATCTTCAGAGTAGTGATGCGCATTCAAAATCTGCGGCAGCGCATGCACCGTGTGGAAGCACCTGTCGTCCTGGCGATGACAAAGTCGCAGGGTCTGCTAAACACTATTTCTCTTCTCTTCTCTCTCTCTCTGTTTTGCCCATGTTAATAAGGAAGAGCTACATTTCATTGTAGTTCACTTAGTGAAAGTAGAGAAGTCATTTTTCTCCCTCACATGTGCAGAACCCTCGGGGGTCAGCAGACCCAGTTTGGTTGGACCCCCTGAGGTAGCTGCTCGAGCCCTGGGGGCTGCCTTCCCTGGCAGGGCCAGCTCCTGAGCTGGGGGCCACCGGCCGTCAGAGAGCTCCCTTGCTGGGTGGGCAGGAGGTGGCCGCACCGGGGAGGCTGCTGGTCACCTGCAGCTCTGCTCAGGGAGGAAGCGAGGGGGTAAGCTGGGGCCTCTGTCTGCTTCTTTCTTCCAGCACAGTGGGTCCAGCACAGTGGAGAGAAAGCTCTGGAGCCAGGTGCACAACTCTGCCCTGTACCAGCTGCCCAGCCTCAGGGAGGCAGCTTCCCCCCCCTCCCAAACCTTGGTTTCCTCTCCTAGAAAACAGGGTAGTGCTTGATGCGACCTGGAGGGAGAGTCCACTGGGAGATGCTTACCTGGAAGCTTCGACAGGGGCTTCTGCCGGCTCTGAGGGCCAGGCCAGGGTGGCAGCAGGGTGAGGGTAGGCCGAGGTCTCCAGAAGGCCCTCTTCCTACTCTATTCCTTGCCTGCCCTGTCGTCCCCAGGCCCACTCCATTCTGCTGACGCCAAGAGCTTTCTCTGCCCCTCCCCTGCTCGGAGACTTCCCTTCCTGTTCTCCCGGTTGCCCTGGGGCAGAATCCAATATTTCATAGACAAACACCGAAAACAGTATGAATGTCTTATCCAGTGAATGGATAAACAAAATGTATACATCAGGCATTTACCATGCAGCCCTGTAAAGGGGCCGGAACTCAAAACCCCTGTGCTCCACGAGAGAGGCTGGCCACAAAAGGCCACATACTGCTTACCTCCATCTTTATGAAATGTCCACGGAAGGCAGATCGGTGCAGACAGGCAGGCCAGCCTTGTCTGGAGCGTGGTGATGGGTCCCGGGCCTCCCAGGGGCTGTGCTGTGCAGCTGTTGAGCCTGGGCTCCATCCCTTCATTCTGTGAGCACTGCCTGCTCCCCTGGGCACCCGGGCTGCGCCCCATCTCCTCTGACTGCCGCCGTGTCCCCCAGACTGGAGGCCCCGCGCCGAGTAGCTGTCGGGGGATGTTTTTTTTGCTGTTGAGGGTGTTGTTTCAGGAGTGGGGACTCTGAGAGGCCACATGCATCACAGTTAAGAGCAGAGTTCACTTCCCCACTCCACCACTTACCGGCTGTGTGTCCTTGGGCAAGGTGTTTCACCTCTCTGGGCTCAGCTTCCTCATAGCATCAAAGTACAGATTCATTCTCTCATCTAGGAAAACATACACACACACACACACAGATTGAACACCTGCTCTGGGCCTGGTCCTGGGCTGGATACTGTTGGGACAAGGTGGTGACCAGGATAGACCCAGCCCTGCCCTCCCCATTTAGTAGGGGAGACAACCAACAAGCAGAAAAGTTCTGTGATGTTAGTTGTGTGATGTTTGTGCAGAGCTGCTCGAGGAGCCATGGGAAGGTGTGGAGGGAGGGGCTGACTCGTTTGGGGGCCCCGGGGCCACCTCCACAGGGCAGCAGTGACATCGAGGGGCCTTGACGGGAGGGCAGGACTCAGTGGGTCATCGGAAGGGGCGTTTTGTTGTGGGGGGCGGGAGTGAAGGGGGCCCAGGGTGCGGAGCATCACAGGCCTGGGTCCTCTGTGCCTGCAGCCCAGAACGTGACCGTGGATGAGGTCATTGGTGCCTACAAGCAAGCCTGCCAGAAGCTGAACTGCAGACAAATCCCCAAGCTCCTCCAGCAGCTCCAGGTACCCGGGGAAGGGGTGGGGCGCAGTCAGAGCGAGGGGAGGGGGATGGGGGGGAGGTCCCTGGGGTGAAGCTTTTCTCTCTCTGTCCCCTCCCCTCCCCCCCCAGCAGCCTCTGGGCCTCTGGGGTCGGCCCTGAGCAGGGAAGGGTGCACAGGGCACCGCCCCGCCTGGCCACCTAGCCCAGGGCCCGTGTAAATACATCCTGGAAAATCCTCTGTTCAGTCGTAAAAGCGATCAGGCTCTTATGAATGTTTAAACAGTGTGGAATGATATAAAGTAAGAATTTTAACTGTCACTCCCCAAAGAAATTCGGTTCCCCAGGGGAAAAGCCATATGTACGTTTATTCTTCACGGTCTCTATACGTTCTGCATACGCTATTTTTTTTTTTTTAAATACTATTTTTTTTAAAATACTACAGGCATAAAAAGCAAAATCCATTCCTCACTTCTTACTCAAGTCCCATTTCCTGGGAGTCCCACTGTTGGCAGCTTGAGGTTTTCGCCCTCTGGCCCTGCCTGTGCGTTTGTTAGAGGGCAGCTCGCTGTCCAGAAGCCCACAGCCCCGAGGACACATTCTTCGTCTGTGTGAATGGGGTGCAGCTGTGCCCGTGGCGTGTCCCCTGTAGCTATGTCCCACAGCGCCTTTCCTGCCGCCTGCCCAGCCTGGGCGTGTTGGTAAAGCACCACCTTAGTGCCCTCCCTCCGGATGGGTCATTCCAGAATTTTCCAAGGTCGCTTGTTTCTAGGGTTGCCGCTCCCTCAGACGGCATTGCTGTGAGCAGTCATGCTCGCCACCCAGCTCTGCACCCCAGGGTAAAGGGTTCTCTGGGGCAGTTCCCAGAAGGGCCTGTTGGCAGTTTCAGGGAAAGACGGCCCCTCAGTGTGGGAGCCAAGAGTGTGGGTCCTGGGGGTCCACAGGCTAATGTGTGCGGAGCCCAGAGAACAGAACCTGGCATCCAGTGGGGGTGGGGCTGGGCTCATAGCCAAGGAGGGCCGGGCAGACGTCTGACCGGTGCCTTTCCTCCTCCTCACTGAGTGCTCTCTGTGTGGGGCCTGGTGCCCGGCCTGCACCCCCAGGCCTGTCAGCCATCCCCACCTTCGCGCCTGCTTCAGGGCCTTTGTGCTGGCTGCCCCTTCTTGCCTGGAATGCTCCATTCAGCTGGGCCAGAGGGGCGGTGCCCCTACCTGGCCCAGGCCCTGTGGGTACAGAATGCCCCGCTCTCTGAGGCCCTGCACACCACCCCGACCCCAGAACACTGCCTCACCTCAGAAACGAAGCCAGATCAGACCGTCGCCTGCCCCACTGTCAGGGTCCAGCCCTGCTCCTGAGGGTGTCTTCCTGCCTTCAGCCCTGACCCCTCTGTTTTCCCAGGAGTTCACAGACCTTGGACACCGCATTGATTGTCTGGACCTGAAAGGTGCGTGTCGGGACAGAGGCTGGGACCCCTGGGGAGTGGGCAGGGCCAGAGCCTCTCGAGGTGGGTCTGGGCTGGCAGGTCCTGCCGTAAGAGCAGGTTAGCCCAGGGCAGTGGGGTTCCTGAGAGGTGTGGGTGCCCTCCCTGAGGGGAGGCGGGTGCAGCGAGCCCTCCCTCCACCCGGAGCCCCCATTTCCAGCCAGCCCCCCAAGCATGCCAGCACGTACAGAGGTGCACTCCATCTCGTCCCAGGTGAGAAGCTCGACTACAAGACCTGCGAGGCCCTGGAGGAGGTCTTCAAGAGGCTGCAGTTCAGGGTCGTGGATCTGGAGCAGACGAACCTGGATGAAGATGTGAGCAGCTCCTGCCACCACCCTGACCTGTTCCCCCAGCTCCCTGGCCCCTTTGAGGTTTAGGGGGCGGGGGCACTGCAGGAGGAAGAGTTCCCCTTTGACAGAGGCTGGGCAGGGCCTCTTGAAGGACAAGATGAGGAGGCAGCTGATGTGACCAGAGTGGATGTGGGGGATATTGGGACTCTGGGGCAGGGCCCAGAAAAGGGGTCTCATAGACGCATCCCAGAGGCAGGGCCTTTGTAAGCAAGAGAGGGACTTGGGGAGCTGGGCCTTAGTGGGGGCAGGTGTGTGGCCACCAGAAACCTTTTCAGGAACCCCCACTGGGGATCACAGCACTTGTAAGAGAGAGTTTGAGAAACATGCAGATAGCATCCTCCCCATTTGGGCCCAGGTGTCCTCACCTCCCCAGACTCAGAGACCACCAGGAGACCTGGGGGTGGGGTCCTGGAGAACTGAGGCCCAGGTACGCCAGGGGACTGTCCCAGTTCCGGGGTGTATCTATCAGCCCACCTGCTGGTGGCGGTGGGGTAACAAGTAAGAGAAAGCAGATGGACTTCAGCAGGAAGGGCGAAGTTGGTTCCTGGAACCCAGAGGTGCCAGGGCAACATCAGGGCCCTCCCCACCCCTTAGTTTTTTGTCCCCCACCTCCTGGCCTCCTGGGTCTGCCTCAGCCTGAGTCTGAACCCTGTCGTCTCGGCCCCCAGGGTGCCTCGGCCCTCTTCGACATGATCGAATACTATGAGTCGGCCACCCACCTCAACATCTCCTTCAACAAGCACATCGGCACCCGGGGCTGGCAGGCCGCTGCCCACATGATGCGCAAGGTGGGCGCCTCTTATCTGTGCCCTCCCCAGGGTAGAAGGGGCTCGACCGCAGAGGGGTCCAGGGTGCTTTCCCAGGACACCCGTCCCTTAGGGCCTGGTTTTCATGAGTCCTCAGAGTGTCGTTGTCCCAATGCCAAGGGGTGCCCTGCCTCAGGCCAACCCTGGCTCCTTTTCTCCTTTCAAGCATCTTTCCTTCTTCTTCACTTGCTCGTAACCCATCCCTGGGAAGTGGCTGTAGTTGCCCCCGCTTCGCTCATGTCCGGGGCATCTGCTGCACAGGAGTCTGGGAACTCAGGTGTCACCAGCCCTGCCTGCTCACCTGCAGGACTCCAGGCCGGGCCATCCCTCACAGACACAGTTGCCCCGCTGCACGCTGGGACGTGGGGCTGGGAGATCCCTGGGGACTGGGAGGGCTGGGGCCAGCCTGTTCCAGCCCTGCCCCTGCCCCACCAGACAAGCTGCCTACAGTACCTGGACGCCCGAAACACGCCCCTGCTGGACCACTCGGCGCCCTTCGTGGCCCGCGCCCTGCGCATCCGCAGCAGCCTAGCGGTGCTGCATCTGGAAAACGCCAGCCTGTCAGGGCGACCCCTCATGCTGCTTGGTGAGCTCCGAGGCCAGGGGAGGCGGATCAGTAACATGCTGCCTGCTGGGGACCGGGGCTCGGCCAGTCACTGTGCTCTCCCCGCACTCCCCCAGCCACAGCACTGAAGATGAACGTGAATCTGCGGGAGCTCTACTTGGCCGACAACAAGCTCAACGGCCTGCAGGACTCGGCCCAGCTGGGCAACCTGCTCAAGTTCAACTCCTCCCTGCAGATCCTGGACCTCCGTAACAACCATGTGCTGGACTCAGGTGTGTGAGAGGCCTGCCCATGCCCACCCCACTCCAGCCACTGAGCACCCACTGTGTGCCTAGCCAGGTGTCCCATGGTGCTGGAGACACGGGGGGGGCCAGGACAATCCCAGTCCTGCCCTCATGGGGCTCACAGTCCAGTAGGGAAGACCATCCCAGGCAGTGACAGCTCAGACTGGGTAGGGCTGGGCTGTGGGAACCCAGGGAGGGTGTCCTAGAGGAGGGGGCAGCTCAGCAAAGACCTACAGGATGAAGTGAGGTATTGAAGAGATAATTAAAATAATTATCCTCTGGAAAAAGTGGCCTAAAGGAAACAAGGTTGTTGGGACAGAGGGTCAGTCAGAGGCCGTTTAAGATGGTGCAGGGAGGTGACCTCTGGGCAGCAATGTGGAGGGCAAGAATGGAGCCAGCCCTTTTAAAAGCCTGGGAAGGGGCGCCTGGATGGCGTAGTTGGTGAAGCATCCGACTCTTGGTTTTGGCTCAGGTTCCCCATGTCAGGCTCCGTGCTCAGCGCAGAGTCCGCTTAAGATTCTCTTTTCCTCTCCCCCGCTCCACCCTGCTTTCTTTCTCTCTCAAATAAATCTTAAAAAAAAAAAAAAAGCCTGGAAAAAGAATCCAGGCAGAGTGAATAGAAGGCCCTGAGGTAGGAAAGAGCCTAGATGTTGAATATTTGCAGGGAAAAGCCACGGTGGGCTAGAGGGTAAATGGGAAGGGAGAGGAAGTAGCTAGTGGTAGGAACTCTGTGTCCTCCTGGTTCACTGTTGAGCAGGGTCTCCGGGCCTCAGTGTGAGGAGAGCGCTGGGGGGACAGCATAGGGCATGCAGGCCAGTTCCTTTGCCCAGGGTGGCCGGGCCCAGACACCACATTTACTGAGCACCTAGCACGTGCCTGGCCTGTTGAGACAGAGATCTCTGCCCTCGGGAGAGATACCGCCATGATAAATTAATAGAGTATGCGGTGTGTCAGATGGTGAGATGTGCTCTGGAGAAAACTGAAGCAGACAGAGGGATGTTCCGGCCCGGGCACCAGGGAGCCATGGGTGCTGGGCCGAGGCAGGAGGTGGCCGGGCCAGAGTCGGGGGGCGGGGGGGGGGGCCGGGCAGGCAGGTCGACGGGAGGGCAAAGCCCCGGGAGGTTCTGCGCTCTCCTGGGGTAACAGTGGCTCCCCACCGGTGTCCCCTGGAGAAGCGCCTGGACCACAGCGGGGACTTGCCCATGGGTCCCCTCCAGGTCTGGCCTACATCTGCGAGGGCCTCAAGGAGCAGAAGAAGGGGTTGGAGACCCTGGTGCTGTGGAACAACCAGCTGACACACACGGGCATGGCCTTCCTGGGCATGACGCTGGTGAGTCGGGCCGGGAGCGGGGAGGGGCGCCACGGCTCCCAACACGGCCTCTCAGCCCCGTGCTCTGCCCCCCGTCGTGCTCACCCTGCCCCTCAGGGACCCTTTGCAGGAGCCCTTTCAGCGCGGGTTGCTCTCCCTCAGCTTCCGCAGCCCCTCTGTCCTAAGGAAAGTAGCCTTTCTCAGTTGCCTTTGTCTTCTTGCATCCGGCGCGGTAGCCTAGTACCATGTTGCGCACGAGGTGAAAATGCTCTGCATAGAAAGTTAATATTTTCTGGAAGCCTTCAGTGCGTTTTAAATCTTTTTACATAAATACATGGTATTTAAAGCAAGCCCACAGGCCACAAAGACTCACGTCCAAGTTAAGAATGACCAGCGGCCAGGTGTGTGCGCTGAGCCCTCGGGATGCTTGCCCGGGCTGGGGAGTGGACAGGGCAGCTGGCTGGCACCGGGGCGGCTTCCGAGTCCACGAAGCATCTGGCCTTAAGCAGGACTGTCCGGGCGGCGCTGCCGAAGAGGGAGCGCTCGGGTTTGCCTTTTTCCTGATTGGCCTTCTGGGCCTTTCCTCACTCTCAACGTGCCGCTCCCTCTAGCCGCACACACACAGCCTGGAGACGCTGAACCTGGGCCACAACCCCATCGGGAACGAGGGCGTGCGGAACCTCAAGAACGGCCTCATCAGCAACCGCAGTGTGCTGCGCCTCGGCCTCACCTCCACCAAGCTCACGTGCGAGGGTAGGGCACGGGGCTGGGCCGAGGGGGCGGTGCAGGTGGGCTTGGCGGGCGGCTAGCCCATGGCCAGCCCCTGCGGTCCCCCTCCCAGGCGCGGTGGCGGTGGCGGAGTTCATCGCCGAGAGCCCCCGCCTCCTGAGACTGGACCTTCGGGAGAACGAGATCAAGACAGGCGGGCTCATGGCACTGTCCTTGGCCCTCAAGGTGAACCACTCACTGCTGCGCCTCGACCTCGACCGTGAGCCCAAGAAGGAGGCGGTGAGCTGAGTGGGCTCTTCCCTGAGGCCTCCGGCGGCGGGAGGGTGGTGCAGGCTGGCCCAGGGCGACTGCCGGGTCCGCCGAGGGCACCGGCTGTGCAGAGCCCTAGCCAGGCCCGCTCCGCTTGCAGGTGAAGAGCTTCATCGAGACGCAAAAGGCGCTGCTCGCAGAGATCCAGAATGGCTGCAAGCAGAACTTCATGCTGGCGCGCGAGCAGGACGAGAAGGAGCAGCGGCTGCAGCTCTCCGCCTCCATGCCCGAGATCACCGTGACCGAGCCGCAGCCCGGCCAGGAGCCCGGGGGCCAGGAGCCCGGGGACGAGCCCGCCACCAGGGCCCAGCAGAATGGGGCCCCCGGCCCCAGCGCCCGGCCACACTCAGACTCAGACTCGGACTCCGAGGAGGAGGGTGGGGAGGAGGAGGATGGGGGGAGGGCCGAGGCCCCCTGCCCCGCCCTGGTGCCCCCCTCGGACTCCCTGGGCCCTGGGGACAGGAGCCCCCCAGGCAGCCCCGCCTCCCCCACTGAGCAGCGTATTTCTGTGTCCAGCCCCGGCCGGGGCCACAAAGTGTTTGTGGTGACTCGGGTTGAGAGTCCGCCCGAGAGGGCAGAGCCCCCGGCGCCCCCCGCCCCTCCTTCCCCCCCTTCCCCCCCTTCCCCCCTTCCTCCTGCTTTATCCTCCCCGCCCACCTCACCTGCCCTGCCACCAGCTGAGGCCATCGGTACTCCGGACCCAGGGGTGTCGGAGCCTCAGTCACAGCTGGAGCCACCTCAGCCAGGGCCACCGCTGCCCAATGGCCTGAAGCCCGAGTTCGCCCTCGCACTGCCTCCAGAGCCTCCCCCGGGGCCTGAGGCCAAGGCGGGCAGCTGTGGCCTGGAACACGGTGAGTTAGGCTCTGGGGCAGGGTGACAGCGGGCCCTGGGTGCTGCTGTGAGCCCGGGTAGGCACCTGCCCCTCGATGGGCTTCAGCGTTTCCTTTAAAATGGCCTGTGAAGGGGGTAGGATCGAGGACTTGGTCCTCAGCCCCCACCTCGTTTCCCTTGGGTCCCCGGGACGGAGCAGGCGAGATGCGCTGACTGGAATCCGATGGCCTCAGTGGTACCCGGGCCCTGTGCTGCTCTAAGGGCCAGACTTGGGCAGGGCTGGTGGGGATGGCCTGGGGCCCCCCATCCCCGCCTGCCTGACTGGAGGTTGCTCGCCCCTTGTCCCCTTGCAGAACTGAGCTGCTCCAAGAATGAGAAGGAGCTCGAGGAGCTGCTTCTGGAAGCCAGTCAGGAATCTGGGCAGGAGACACTGTGACACTTTAGGTGAGGCGGGGGCCGGGGTCAGAGGACAGGGGTTCTGGAGTCCGGCAGTAGCGCCCCTGGCTCTGACAGGCCCTCCCCCAATCTCTTCTCCCCAAGTTCCTTTTTTCCGGTCAGTCTTCGGTGAGCTGAGGCCAGAGCCATGAGAATCTGCTCACCCTCGCCCCCAGCCTTCCTGAGGCCTGGGCCACCAGGGGTGCGGGGGGCCTTTCTGGGGACCCCTGCCCCCCACAGCAACACTACACAGAGCGCAGGAGCCGCAGGGACTGCCCTCCCCGCCCTGACTTAAGCACTATTTTTGTGTCCAGCACTCGAAGGCTCTGGGTTGGGGGGATGGGAGAGGAGTTCTCCAAGGACATCAGCCACGAGGCTGGACGCCTTTTCCAGACGGCCTGTTGGGCCAGGCTTGCCCTGTGGAGGGCAGCAGTCCTGGGTGGTGGTGGGATGGCCCCCCGGCCCCCCCCCCGGGTGCAGGGCCAGGCGGGAGGCATGACGAGGGAGGGCGGTGAGTGGTGGTGGAGGACCTTGGTAGAGCAACCCCAGGCAGCGTGAGGGCCAGGGCTGGGGGGGGCGGGGGGCTGGGAGCAGAGGATCAGAGCTTTCTTTTTCTTAAGTGCAATAAATCTATCAGGGAGCTGGGGTGAGGAGCAGCCGGGCTTCTAGAGACCCTGCTGTCCAGGCCCCTTGAGGCTGCGCTCTGAGAGGCACTACAACCCGGGGGGCGGCGTGGGTGTGGGGTACGGGTGGGCGGGGGAGGGGCTATTCCTGTCGGTGCAACTCTGTTCACACCTTTTCTAATAAACCAGAGCTGGGTTCACCACACTCGCCTGCCCTCTGCTTGTGCCGATCGGGGGCGCCCCCTGCGGGAGCTGTGGCCACAGGGAGCAGGGAGGGCAGGGCCCAGCCAGCTCCCGGGGACGTCTGTGGGGCTGGTGCCAGGGGTGCCCCAGAGGAAAGCAGGCAGGCCGGGGAGGCAAAAGCCACATTTCCCACAACACTCCCTGCCCCCCCCCCTTTTTTTGCCGTGTCCACCCTCCTGTATCTCCCTTACCGTCCAGTTCACAGTCCCGTTTCTCCAGAGGGAAACAACCCCCAAAATATCTTCCAGCTTCAGGCCCAGGCTCCCAGGGTGTGATGGAGATGAACCACCCATGGCACAGGGGGAATAGGCCCCAGCTTTTGCCCCCAGCGGCCCCAGACACTCCGCGTTTCCGAGGGTACATGGCCCTACAGACACATTTTCAGACTTCGGGCCTGGGAACCAGGAGAGTACATTTCTGTGCTAAGCCACCCAGCTTGTGGGACATGGTCCTAGCAGCCCCAGGGGACCCCCAGGCACCAACTGTGTGGTGCTCCTGATTTTCCAGCTGGATCCTGGATCAGTCCGGGATCGCAAGGGGGGGATCCCTTCGGCCAAGTATTTTCTCCTCGTTGCCTTCAGCCACCCAGACATTCCTGGAGCTTGTTGTGAAGACACACTGAATCCATTTTATTACTGGGCTAGACGCTGTGCCCAGTCGTAAAGATCTCAGTGCCACATGGGAGATGTTATTTCCACGCTTGTGGATGGTTAGGTAGCGGGCAGCTGTTCTCCCCGAAGTGACAGGCGGGCCCAGGCCTCGCCCTTGTGGCTCTGCCGCTCCTTAGGGCCTCAGGAGCCCCTGCATCTGGTGGGCAGACGGGCGGGGGGGACTGGACAAGGCAGACCTGCTTCACCGAAGATGGGAAGGGGATGTGCATCGCTGGTGCTCCCTTCCTGTTGGCGAGAACCAGCCCCGTGGCCTCCCCGAGGTGCGAGTCGCCAGCAGGAAAGCTCCACGGACCCCGCAGAGGGGACCGTGAGTGCTAGGGAACAGTGAGCCTTCCCGGCTACACCAGCCACTCCAGGACATCCCAACTCTAGCTCTGTCGGACTCAGACTTCATCAGAGTCTAAGAGACACGGTGGCCACAGTGACCACCGCGTGGCTCCACTGAACAGGGAGCTGTAGCTCCTTCCTGGGGCCTGGGGTCCACAGGCCCGCCCCCAGCCCGTCGGCAGGTTAGTTCGCACCTACTCCTGCTGCTAACGTGTGTCAGCCCGGACCGGGGGTGGTGAGAAATGGAAGCCCGAGCCAGGTTGGCTGAAGGGAGGCCGAAGGGGAGGGACGTATCGGCCCCAGTCCCACACCTGCGGACACGGACCTGTCACAGTCCCCGTGTGTCTCTGGGGGGCGTCGTTCTTGGGCAGGCTCCCTGCTGCCATTGGGAGAACCTCGCCCGGCAGGTGTAGGTTTGTCCCACCGGCTTAGCCACGCAGCTAAGCTGGCTGCCCCAGCGGAAGTCACAGGCCGGCTCTCTGCCCTGGATCCACCTGGATCCATCATTGGCCAGTGGAGGTGGGATGCTGTGCCCAGCCTCGGAGTAAGGAATGTGAGGTCAGGACCTCCACCAGGCCCCAGGGCCTGAGCGTGGGTGACTTCACAGAGCTCTTGGCTCCCTCTGGGTCTGTCCCCTCAGAAGTCACGCCCTTGAGCTCTCATCACGCCTATCTATCAGGGAGCGTAGGTTAAGTGTCGGTCCTGTCTCCCAACTGGACTGGACCAGGCACACCACGGGCCTGAGTGTGTGGCTCCTTGACCAGTGAGAACTCCGAAGGTGCCCAGAGGGGTGACACTGGCATCCTAGGTCCGCGTCACACGGGTGGGAGGGGAAAGTGGTTAAGAACCCTCCCCCCCCCCCCCCCCCCCCTGGCCTGGCACAGGCTCCGATTCTGTATGTCCCATGGGTACCCCATCTCTGCTCAGCTCCCCAGTCCTCATCATCGGGTGGACAGTTACTTGTTCAGGGGAGGCCGTGCTGCCTGCCCCAGGTGGCCAGAGTGCCAGCGAGCCCTCGTTCATTCATTACACCAGGGCAGAGCCACCCCTTGAGTGGAGCAACCTGCTGAGGTCAATGGGACACCGCCCTCGGAAATGCCAGCTCCATGCCTGCGCAGGGGCCAGCAGGGCGTGGGGACAAGGACCTGGATCCCCTGGGGCCTAGGCGCCCTCCGTTGCCTGAGTCAACCCAGCACATCCGTCCTCCCCTGCCTCAGTGGCCTCACCCACCGCCCCCGCAACCACTCCTGCACCAGGGATGCCAGCAGTGAGGCTGCCAGGCTCCCTGGGGGTGCCAGGGCTTGGCAGGATAGGGCAGGCCTGGTTCCCAGTCCCTGCTGAGCCAGGGAGCCCAGGACGCAAAAACCAACGGGGGCTTTCACATCTCCATTTATTGAACTTGAACCCGGGGTTCTAACCTGGTCACTGGCTCCGTACCCTGCCACTGCCAACAGCTCTCTGGCTCACAGGTTCACCTGGGTGGGGGGGGGGGGTGGCCACCACAGGCCTCACTGCAGACCTGGACTGCAGCCTTGGGCCCAGTCGCACCCCTCACCCCCTCGTCCGGGCAGACGGAGCAGCGGTTCCCTCTCCCGCTGCTCCCGGGGTACTCTTTCAAGGCCCACCTAGGCTGTAAGGGTTCTCAGGCCACGGGTCGTGACTTGCCCCTGTGCGCCCAGTCCTGGGGCTGGTGGGCTTCGCCCGCATGCGCCGGGGCGTGCCCAGCGCCCTGACCGGACTGGAGGGCCCCGGGGGCATGGCTGGCTCCGTCGGCGGCGTGGGGGGCGTCGTGGGCTGGGGACTTGGGCGGGCTGGGCGGCTTGAGAGCCCTGACCGCCCGGATGAGGCCCATGCGGCGGCGGATGGAGTGGTCCAGGTTGACAGTGCAGCGCAGCAGGCTCTGCGCCTGGGCCACGGTGAAAGGGAAGTCGGCGCCCAGGAAGCGCTCGAAAAGCTCGGGGTCGCCGTCCAAGTCCAGCACGTTCTGCAACTCCTTGGTCATGGAGTGCAGCTCGGGGCTGTTGTCGCAGAACACGTTCCAGAGGCGCACGCGGGCCTCGGGCGCGCCCCCCGCCTGCTGCCGGTCCTCCAGGCACTGCAGCACCCAGCTGAGGCGGCACGGCCACTGGTTGGCCAGCACGACCCAAGCCACGGCCTGGCGCGGCGTGGGGCCCGCGAAGTCCCCGTCCTGCTGCTGCAGCAGGCGCACGGTGATGGGCACGGTGTTGACGATGCGCCGCATGGACACCACGTTGTCGGGCACGTACTCGTAGAGGCAGTCGCACTCGTCGTGCAGGCAGAAGAGCGCCTCCTGGATGCGGCGCGCCGCCTCGGCGTCTCTGCGGCTCGGCGCGCGCTCGGCGCCCGCCCGCGTCTCCACCGCCAGCAGCTGCGCGCCCTCGCCGCCGCCGCCCGGCCGCAGCTTGCGCGTCATCTCGCGGTAGAGCAGGTCGTCGCGGCTCTGCACGGCGTCGTGCAGGAACTGCAGCTTGGTGCGGCGGCCCATGATGGGCACGGAGAAGGGCAGCGTGACGGTGCGGTTGAGGAAGAGGTAGCCGTTGTCGGCCGTGCCCTTCATGGAGCCGGCGCTCTCGAGGCACGCGGCCAGGATGCTGGGGTCCACCACCAGGATGAAGATGAAGGGCGCGTGGCTGTCGGACAGCAGCGTGTTGATGGCGTTGAGCACGCCCACCACGCACTCCGGGTAGCACGTGTCCAGCCCGGTGACCTCGAGCACGACGCGCAGCCGCCGCCGCTGGAAGATCTCCAGGAAGCACAGGAAGTCGGTGAGCAGCTCCACCTCCTTCTTCACCTCGCACATGAAGCCCAGCTGGCTGCCGAACTTCTCGCGCGACACCAGCCGCTCGATCTTCTTGCGCTGGCTCACGAACAGGTGCTTGCCCACCGAGTACACCGCCATGAGCAGCCCCGAGCCCGACAGCGTGGTGGCCGCGCCGCCGAGCCCGCGCAGCAGGCTGCCGCTGGCCCCGTCGTGGCCCTGCGCGCGGGCGCCCACCGACAGGTAGAGCAGGCCCACGCCGAGGCTGAGCGCCGCCAGCAGCGCCAGCAGCGCCAGCCACACACGGCAACGGCAGTGCCACTCGCGCCGGCAGAAGCCCGGCGTCGCGGCCGCCTTGTTGCCCAGCACCGAGTACACGCTGAAGGGCAGCGCGCCGTACTGGTGGCGGATGCCGTCGCACAGCGTGGTCACCAGGCCGGCCCACAGCTTGTCCGTGCCCGCGTACTGCCAGGCGCTGAAGCGGATGAAGTGGAACTGGACGTTCTTGCGGCGCAGGTGCAGCTCGGTGATGACAGGCTGCAGGAACACCAGGTACCACAGCAGCCGCAGGAAGCCCCAGCCGCGCACGGGCCGCGGCTTCCACTGCACGCGCCGCAGCTCCTCAGCCTCGCGCTGCGCCGCCTCCTGCTGCATGAGCGCTGCGGGGAGGGAAGGGGCGGGGAGGGCGCGCCGGACCGTGAGCGGCGGGCCGGGGGGCCGCGGGCCCGCAGCGGCGCGTGGAGGGGCAGCGGCCTGAGGGCCAGCGGTGGGCAGAAGCAGCAGAGCTCCCAGGGGAGGGAGGACGGGAAGGGACGAGGAAGGAAAGAATGCGTGCCGGGTGCGGAGGAAGCGAAATGCTGGGCGGCGGGGCACAGCCTCGGTCTGATTTTCCTGGCTCAGTGCTCCTCCTCCTCCTCCAGGTCTCAGCTCGGCTGTCTCCTCCTCCAGGAAGCCCTCCCTGATGCCCAGGCTGGGTCAGGTGCCTCCTGGGCTCCCACACCCCAACCCTACCCACTGTTGGGTCATCACTCTCTGGGGCCAGGTCCGGCTGCCTCTCTGGCCTGTGAGGGCACGAAGGGCAGGGCTCTGGTCGTCTTGGTCATCCTGTGTCCCCTGGACACCAAGGAAGGGCTGGCGGAATGTCTGAAGGATGGATCATGAGAGGTTGGGGGCAGGGTCCATCTGCTATTGAGGTCAGTGAATGAATGAGTGGGAATGTGCCAGAGTCACCTAGCACGGAGGAGCTCCCGAATGCTCTTTCCTTTTTCTCTGTAACCGCATGTTTTCTCCTCCCGGGACCCTGTTTATCGCTCTGTGACAACATAGGGGGCAGATGCAGTCTTGTTTAGTAGGTGCTCACCAGGGCTGGGCACACGGAGGTGAGCTGCCTCCAGCCCCTCTGGCCACAGTCGGGGCTGGGGTCTGAGCAGGGCTAAAACCAGGTCCGAGCTGCTGTGGATCCTGGCTGCGTTTCGGCCCACGTGATCGGTTAACCTCTATCTGTTAGGGCTCTTGTGGGCGCCAGGCCCTGGGTCTGTGCTGAGAAGAGATGGGTCTGGGGGGCACAGGAGGGACTCTACAGGAGCCAGTGAGGAACCTGAGCTTTCTCCCTAGAGTGCTGGGAGCCACAGAAGGCTTTTTGAACAGGGGAAGGACAGGGCTAGATCTGTATCTTTTCTTTTCTTTTTTTTTTAAGATGTATTCATTTGAGAGAGAAATCAGGGGGAGGAGCAGAGGGAGAGAGAGAATCCCAAGCAGACTCCCTGCTGAGCGGGGAGCCCAATGCGGGGCTCCATCCCATGACCCCACAATCATGACCTGAGCTGAAATCAAGAGTCAGACGCTTAACCAACTGAGCCACCCAGGCGCCCCACCAGAGCTGTATCTTCAAAAGATTCCTTGGAGTGGATCTGGCAGGGGAGGGGATGAGACTGTTGGCCAAGAGGCCAGAGAGGGAATGAGCAGGGACCCGGGGACAGAGGCTGTGGGCGTCAGGAGGGACCTGGTTAATACTGACTTACAGGCATCCAGACTGGGGCCCAGCTGGCCTCAGGAGCGAGTGGGGCTTGGGGAAGCCTGAGGCTGGACAGGGACCAGGGGACCGGGGACCAGGGGCTCCGTTCCCCTCACTCCCTCCCCAGCACACACAGAGCCTCACCAGTGATCTTGTCCAGCATCATGTGCAGGCGGCAGCCAAAGGGGGCATAGAAACCCACGGTCACAGGGACAGGCACATGGCAGAGGGTCTTGGCCAGGCAGGTACAGTAGACATCATCTTCTGTCTGGGTATCTGGGGGCCCAGGTTGGGGAAGGGGGGCGAAACTGAGTCAGTAAGGCTGGCCAAGCACCACCCTCCTCCCATCTGCCCTCCAGAGAGCCCGCCCTCAGTTCCTCCCTTCCTCGGCATCCCTCTGCCCAACTCCCTGAGGTGACTCATGTCAAACCTGCAGATGGAGGTCTCTGGCGCAGTAGGCATGCAACCCCTTTCTCCAGGGTCTAATGTGCCCCTCTGAGCACCCCAGGAGGAGCCGACCCCAGATCCACCAGGTCAAGGCTAGGAGGCTAGACTCTCCACCGACCCCCTGCACAGAGGCCCAAGGGATTTGGGATGACCAGGCCCTAGGTCACCAGGCTCAGCCACCAGCCCGTGGTTGCCCCGGAAAAATCCCGTGGGCCTTTCTTGGGACTCGAGGCCCTCAGATAGCTTAAGACACCTCTTGGCACGCTCTAGAAGTTTCTCGTGTCAGTTTCTGCCTGCTCTGCTAGCCTGGGTCCAGCGCGTAAGGGTTCCGACAATCCCAGGCTCCTCTCAGCTTCCTGTCCATCCCTCACCCTGACCTCTCTCCCTCTCCAGGACCCCATGCCCACAGCCTCTCATCCTGCCCCGAGCCCAGGCAGACGGCCTCTTGGGCCTGGCCGTGCCACCTTTTCTGCATGACCGTTGAGAGCCTCAGTCCTTCCCTCCAAAGACGGGTTACAGAGACACCAGGCAGCATGGATGCCAAAGGGTCAGGCCCGGGGCGAGCCCTCGGTCGATGCCATGGTCTGGAATGACCGTTTAGGGAGCAGATTCAAGTTCAAATCCTGGCATCACAGTGTCCACTCAGCTGAGGGTGTCCTGGCCCTCCCCCCCACCACGGGCCCCCACCGAATGCTACTTCTTGGACTGGAGTTGGGGCACCAGAAAGGGAGGGTTCAGCTGTGGGCAGCCCTGGGCCAGCCTCCCGGTGCGTGGTGGGGATAACACACCCACCTTCCCCAGGGGCCTGGCGGGGGGTATGGGGGCTGCAGGATCCCTCCCTCCCGGAGGGTCAGCCCCGGGCCTTGCAGGAGGACCCCGTAAGGTCAGCCAAGGGGGTGGCCCAGGCAGCTCTGACCCCACTCTGCCTGGTGGCCGGGTGACCTCACCTCGCTGGGCCTCTGGTGGGACATGGGCGGCAGGGCCCCAGAGCCTGCAGGGACGAGGGGCTGCCTGACCTGGAGCCCGAGTCCCTGCTCGGCAGTTGCTCTGCTTTCAAGGCAGACCCGGAAACCTGCCGTGTGTCCCCGCGCCCCCACCACTAGCACCTCTCGCCCCGACTTCTCCCCGCACTCCCATGCCAGCTCCCGTCCCTCGTGGCTCCCGCCTGCCCCAGGGCCCAAGCCCCAGCCCTCAGCACAGCCACGAGGGTCCCCGGGGTATGGCCCTCGTCACGGCCCCGGGAGCAGGCCCACCCTGCTGCCACTTACTGAGCTCAGATGTTGCCCTAACGGAGGCTCGCCTCATTGATGACCCTATTTGCAAACCCTGATGCTGCTTCCTTACCTCCTCTGCCTGCCTTGTTTTCCCCCAACGTGGTTATTACTGGGTGACACACTGAAACTCGCCTTATATGGCTTCCTGTACCCACCCCC
Organism: Mirounga leonina; assembly: GCF_011800145.1. Classification (NCBI taxonomy): domain Eukaryota; kingdom Metazoa; phylum Chordata; class Mammalia; order Carnivora; family Phocidae; genus Mirounga; species Mirounga leonina. The sequence continues at coordinate 2,001,741 of NW_023270718.1, forward strand.
CATCGCCGGGAGCTCTGTGGGGGCAGCAGTCTCTGCCCTGCTCCCTGCAGCCTCCACCCCCTCCCCCGAACAGAACGGTGTGCATCCAGTACCTAGTCACAGGATGGACGGCTAAAGGAACGAATGAGTGAATGAGTGAAGGGATTCCCTCCCCTTGCCGCACTGTTCTCTCCAGCCCCCAGGCCGCTCCCCTACCGCTGCCCCTCTCCCACACCAGAGCTGGCCAGCAAGGTGCTGCCTGTCACCCTCTTGGCCCAGGTTCTCTCTGGCCCCTGGGCTGGGGGTGCGGGGCAGGGAGGGCCGGGAAGAGAGAAAGCAGAGCCAGGCTGTCAGCAGAGAGAGAGAGAGCCAGGGCCCAGCTCCCCGCCCCCCACCCCCCACCCCCCACTAGCCAGGGACGAGGCACCAAGGACAGGCCTGGCCCGGCAGCTGTGGACAGGTGAAGCGACAGGTGAAGCAGAGGTGGCTGCCCGGGGGGTGGGGGGGGCACCCAGGGTCAGGGCTGAGCACCCTCCCAGACAGGGAGCAGAGTGAGCGAGGAGCCGAGGGGCCAGGGGCCCGGGGGGGGAGGCAGCAGGGACAGAGCCCGCAGGAAGGCTGGGTGAGCACCGGAGCTGTAGGTGAAGGAGCCGCCGGCTGCTGGGGCAAGCAGGGGGTGGGCGGCCCGGGGCCTGCTGGGCTCCGGGAGGGCGCCGGCTGCGGAGCGCGGGGCGGGGCGGCTGCTGGCCGTGGCAGGTGCGGCGGTGGGTGAGATGCTGGGCTCGGGGGGCGGCTGGGAGGCGCTGGCCAGCTGCCTGGGGGCAGCAGCGGTTGCAGGTGGCCCCTTCCGGGCCCCTGGAACGGAGCAGAGCCGCTGCCGCAGGGGGCTGGGAGGCAGGGGCTGGGGCTGCCGCCGCTGCTGCAAGATGAGGGGCTGGGGGCCCCGGCGGCAGCCGCTGACACCCCCCTGGTGGCTTTGGTAGGCCAGCTGCCAGCACACCTGTGAGGGCAGCCAACAGGGCCCGAGGGCTCGAAGGGCCGCTGGGTCATGGCACCACTGGTGACAGCATCCTGGAAGGAAGGAAGTGGGGGTGACTGGGCCTGGGTCCCTGACCCCTGCGGGGGGCACTGGCAGGAACCAGGTCTAGTCTTCAAGTGGAGACCCCGGAGAAATCAGAGAAAATGAGGAGGGGATGTGGCAGGGGGCAGTCTCCGTGCTCGCCTGTTGGGGGGCGGAGAGGTGCGGAGGCCTGGGCTTAGCCAGGCGACGGGCTGGAGTGGGGACAATGCCTTGGAGTCCCTGGGGGGGGTGTCCCTGGGGTTGGGGGCGTCCCTGGGGTTGAGGGGGGCAGAAAGGAGCCCATCAGGAACCGGCCTGGTTGGTCCAGAGGAGGCTGGAGTGATGGGAGGTGACCATGGAGAGGGGACAGGGTGGGGACTGAGAAGGGCGTGGGCCTCGTACCCAGAATCGGGCAAGGCTGGGGGGAAGGGGGCTGCCCTGGGAGGCACAGGCCTCAAGAGGCTGAATTGGCCCGATGGGCGGTAACTGTCCCCACCCCCACCCCCCAGCAGGAGCACCTGTGGTCACCACCACCCTGGAAGCTATCCCCCCACTCATACACACTTGATGGTGGGGGGAGCTTGCTCTCTCTCCACACTGCTCCCCCCAGGTTGGGGTGAAGTCCTCACAGGCCTGGCGATTTGGGGTGGGGGAATTCTACCCATGCTGGGGGAAGGGGTAGGCTGGGTGGGCCCCCTGCTGACATCCCCATCCTGGGCTCCCACTCTCGGGCTCCCCGGGGCCTCTGCCCCCCGCACCATGACCCCTTCATGTGGAAGCCTCTGTGGGGAGTGCTGGGAGCTCCTCTCCCCTGGGGCCTGACGTTCCCCTTCTGCTCAACAACCATCCACTCAGCAGCCCCCCGACTCACAGACCACCTCCCTGCCAGGACCCCCCAAACTGAACCCCTACCTTTTTGCTGCCCCAACTCTGGGTCCAAGAAGTAGCGCTCGGCGGAGGTCCGAAGGGGCAGGGCGCCCTCGGCGAAGCGGAGGGTGTAGTATTTGTGCATCACGCCGGGGGTCCTGCTCCAAGGGAGGGCGAGGGTGGGCTCAGTGCCCGGCTCCCTTGGGTGCCAGCCAGAAGAGCCCACCCCCGGGATGTGACCTGGGACAGGTGAGAGACCCCGTCCCTGATGTTGGGGTCTCACGTTGCCAGCTGGGGTGGCAGTGCCCTTCAGAGTAAAAGTGAGTGGTCAGGACCGGGGAAGGACAGCTAGACGAGGGAGAATGGAGAATGGTTACCGGGGCGCTAAGGGCTAATTTGGGGTACGTGAGATTTCCAAAGTTGGTGACCGGGTGTTTGGGAGCCCCTGGGAGTTTCCAAGAGGCTAGGACGATGGGGTTGCTGAGCAGATATGGGCTAGGGAAACACAAGAGCCCGGGGGTGGCTGAGTAAACTTCAGGGAGCACTAGGTATTGGGGGTGCATGCTGTGGGAGGCGCGGGCTGACGCCGGAGGCGTGGGCTGGCGCTGTGGGAAGGGATGTGTAACCAGCGCGGGGAGAGCTGGGAGCCCCAAGCCACCGCCGCCAAGTGACTGAAATTTCAGGGCTGGTACATCTAGGGCCCGAACAAGGGCAGGAGCGGGGAGAGGAATTCTGGGGGTGCACATTCAATCAGGGTGGTCCAACTGGGGAAGAGGCTCAGCAAACTCAGGGCGAGATGGGGTGCACAGGTGTAAAATGAGAAGAGCCAAAAGCAGAAGTGAGGGAAGGATGCTGGGTGTGTGGGGGGGAGGCAGGCGAAGTGGGGGGGCAGAGAAAAGGGGGTAAGTTGGGGCTCAGAGAGGGTTGGGGCCTGGCGCCTGGCCCCTGCCCACCCGCCCCTCGCCTGGGGTCCTCCGTACCTACCTGATGGCAACCCTTCAGCCCCAGCTCCCTGCCCTGCCGAGCTGCTGTGCTGGCCCCACTGGAGAGAGGCCCCGAGCCCGGGGCCAGCCACCCGACCGGTTTGCCCGCCCTGTCCCCGCCCCTTCCCCCGGAGCGCCCGCCCTGCCCGCTCGCTCCCCACTCTGGGGGCTGCCCCCGGGCGTGGTACCCCGGGTAAGGGAGGGAGGTGGCCAGCCACCGTGCCGCCTGGGGCTCCACCTGCCGGGCGCTCCTGGGGGGGTCCACGGGACTGGGGGCTGGGAAGCTGGCGCAGGGATTAAGAGTCCAGAGAGGATAATCCCAGGTTCGGATGCCAGTTCCTCAAGGGCCCAGCTGTGTGACCTCAGGCAAGTGACTTCACCTCTCTGAGCCTTGGCTTCCTCATTGCTGAGTGGACCAGGGACAGACCGTCCCGCAGTTGTCAGGAGTCCGCTGAGCACAGAGCCAGGCACTTAGGAATGACCGCAGCTAACGTGTGCCGGGCACGGACTGACCCATTTACCAAGCTACTCTAGATGCTTCTCATAGAAGGACGACAACACGCAGATGAAGGCTTACCAGGAACCACATACGGTTCATGCACTTCTCCCACAGTGAGCCCCTTCCTCACCAGAGCCCAGCAGGGCGGCTGTGACGCCCACGTTACAGATGAGGAAACTGAGGCCCAGAGAGCTGAAGCTCCTTGCCCCAGGTCACGTGGAAGCAGAGCGGGGCTTCTGGAAGCAGGGGTTTGCAGGGGCTGCAGGCTTGCTGAGGCTCTGCCTCCTGCCTGCTGGATGCTTTGCACATTGTTCTCGGAGAGGTGAGAGCAGGGGCCGGGCTGAGCAAGAGGGGCTTTCAGTTGTGCGGGGGTGGGGAGGTGGAGAGGGCTCTGCTCTCCAGGCCCCCGTGTCCCTTCAGCTGCTGGCACGATGGGGCAAAGAGTCACTGCCCAGGGTAGATGGGGGACCTGGTGGGGATGGGGGAGACTACCACCAAACAGTGCCCGGGACAAGGGGGTTCAGGACAAGAGAGAAGGGACCCCATCTGGTCCAGCAGGACACCCCTCTAGGGGTTCTGCCTGGGTGACCAGACCCTGCCCCCTGTAGCCAGAGCCAAGCATCCTTCCGGCCGCTGGGGGCCAGTCCCGTCTCTCCTCCCCAGGTCTTCAAGCTGCTTTTCCTGGGGAGGCTTCCTCCCTGTCCTCCACTAATTGGGGACTCTGCCCACCCCCCAGCCCCGGCAGCAGTCCAGTCAACTGGGGGGCAGAGCTAGTATGTTTGAGTGGGGGGTGAGTGTGTGGGGGAACCTCCAGGATGCGCTCAGGAGCTTCTTGAGGGCAGGATGGAGCCAACCCTCTGCGCCTCCTGCCCACCTGCACACACAGTTTAGCTGAATAACCAGTTCATTTAGGGAAACGTCTGCCAGGCTCTGTACTGGGCGAAGGGATCCAGAGGGACTCAAGAAGAAGTGCGTTGGAATATAAGAAAACACCACAGGGCAGGAAGAAGCTGTCTAGGGGTCCTCCCGGGGCTGGGGGCACAGACAGAGGGGGGCACTGGCCAGCAGAAGCCGAGTGGCTGCTGGATGCCCCAGAAGGGGCAGGAGTCTGGGGAGTGGGCGGGGGCGGCCCAGGCGGGGACTGGTTTGTGCAAAGGCCAGAGAATGTGGAGCGCAGCTTTCCGGGCTGGGAGTGGGCAGGCCAAAGCAGGGGCCAGACGGGCTGTCTTCACAGAACTCTGTAGAGGTGGGGTTTTGAGCAAGGAGACCCTGTCTCCTCCCCTTTGGGTCTCACCCCAGCCTCAGTTCACAGCTCTGAGGCGGGGGTCCCCTCGGGTGCTATGAATGTAAAGGGAGGGGAGGTGGTGGCAGGGGGAGGGGGAAGCAGGAGAGCAGGGAGGCCACACAGCCCAGGGGCAGGCCAGCTGGGCTGTTGTTCTGGGTGGGACTTCCATCCGCCAGCTCCCTCAGGTGTGTTGGGGGGGGGGTGGAAATGAGGGAGTCTGGCCTGTTTCCCCCTCTCTGTCCATCCTCGGGCCTGGCAGCCCCAGGCCTGCCCCTGCCCACGCTCTGGGTGGCCCCAGTCCTGCTCCCTAGGGAGAGGGCCACTCGGTGCGCCCCACCAGGGGAAGGACAGCCCCAGACTTGTTGAGGCTGCTAGGGATGCCAGTGCCCGGGGCCACCCTCCCCCGCCAGGTGTGCAGGCAGGAGGTGGTAAAGCACCAGGGCTCGGGCCATGGGGCTGGAGACGCAAGGGGCCTGCAGGGGGAGGAAATGAGCAGTGGGGAGGCACGCAGGGGGCTCTGCTCTCCCCACCCCCGCAGGACCTGTGACAGAGGCCCCTTCCCCCTCCGCACTCAGGGTGACCCCCCCCACCTTCCACTTTAAATCTGGCTGCACATACAGAACCTTTATTGGGTATCCGCCATGCAGAGGGAGGAGTCTGCTGCAGGGATCCTTTCACACTGGCCCCAACTTGGGCCGCCTCATTCCTAGGACACCCCAACCTCCCTGTGACACCCACTTGGGGATGCCCTAAAGCGGTTGGACCCCTGCACCCCCCCTCTTGTCCATCACCCACAGAGCCCGCGGTCCCCAACAAGAGCCCTCCAGCCACCCCCAAAAGCGGTGCTCCGAGGTCCCTGGGCCTGCGGTGGCCATGAGGCTCAGCGGGGGGTGAGGGCCTGGGGCTCCTCAGGTTTTCTGAATCACCACCTGGAACTTACCTGGAAGAGAAGAGCAGGCTTTAGCTAGAGGTTGGGATCTGAGGGGCGAGGCAGAAAGCACCTGCAGAGCTCAGAGATGCGCCTCCCTGCCCTGCACCAGCAGACTGGGTGGCCTTGGGCTGGTCGGAGGGGATGCTGCTCCCCGCCCACCTGACCCGCATCCCAGCGCCGTGTGGGTGACTAGGAGCATGAAGGTCAAGCATGCAGGCTGCTAAGGAGGGGCCAGCACGGGCTTCTGTGGCATGTGTTGCTCAGGTCCTGCCCACTTGGCCTCAGGTCCCCCTGCCATGAGTAGGCCTGGGGGACCGGCAGAGGGACAAACACCTGGGGGGGGGGGGGCAGACAGCAGAGGGCAGGCTGGCCCCAGGGAGGCGTGAAGCTTCAGCTCATCTGATGGAGGGCCCTGGGGGTCAGGAGGACACCCCATCAGGCAGGCTGCAATCCACAGGCCCTGGCTGCCCTTTGGGGACCCCCATCGAGCACCAAGCAGGCTGACTTCTATCACGTCCACCCATAATAACGTTCACAACCACTAGACCAGCGCGTGGTCTGTCGGCAGTTCTCCGCTCCGGACGGCACAACCTAGGGAAGCAGGCTGGGGGTGGGGGCGCACCACAGAGCCTGGGCACGTGACTTAAGCTCTCGGGGCCTCAACTTCCCCATCTGTCAGTGGGGCTCAGCAGCCCGGCCCCGCCTCCCAGAGCCATGGGAGCAGGGATAGGACTCTGGAGCCCCACCACACCTGAGGGATGGGGAGGGCCCCCTCCCCCACGACTCACAGGTGGGCAGGGATGCCACGGAGGCGGTGACCAGGCTCTTGATGCCCAGGATGCAGAGGGCGCCTCGCAGGAGGCCGCAGGTGAAGGCCAGGAACTGGGGACGGGGAGGGGCGGGGCACACGTCACCCAGGGAAGCAGGGAGGCCCACACCCAGGCCCAGGGCTCCACACACAGTGGGGGCAACTCCTCCCCTGGGTCCTGGGCCAGCCCCTCAGCTTGAGGGGAGGCCACCTTGGGGTGGGGGCTGAGGAAATAGGGGGAGGTCAAGTCCAAGCACCTTCCCTACCTTGGGTGCTTCCTCCAGATACTGCAGGCCCGAGGCCATCCGGATGAGGAGAGGGAAGCTGTTGTCCTGCAGGACGTAGGTCCCCTGGGGACAGAGAAGAGCCCAGTAGGGGCTGGGGGGGCACCTGTGCATTGGTAGTGGGGGACGGAAGACCAGGACCTAGCGCCCCTTGCCCCATTGGGCTGCGGTCTGGAAGGACCTGGGCCTCAGAACCCCTGTCGTCATGGGCCCCATCCTTCAGAGCTCCAGAAGGGCCCAGGGGCTTCCCAAGCTGGGCCGAGGATCCACCCACAGGGTGTGCTGGTCCTAACCCCTCTAGTGGCCTGGCTCCCGAAGTAAACAGCTGCACAGGCCCTTCCTCCTGGGGCTGTGGTGAGAAGCTGCAGGCCGGGCCGGGCAAAGCATGGGCACCTAGTGGGGACTCCGCTGTCACGCCAAGGAGAGGTGCTGCCGACCATGGGACAGCCTACTGCTCACCCTGGGGCCCCATCTTGGGAAGCTTGTGGACATTCTGGAAATAGCTGTAACCACCACCACCCCCCACCACCCCCGCCCTGCCCATTGCGGCCTCCTGGCTCCCTTCAGAGGATTGGGCAGAGGCCCAGAGAGGGGCCGTGTTGCCAGTCGGGGAACCTGGCTCTTGCCGTCGAGCTTAGGGCCGCCCCACTCCCCCCCAGCCAGCGGTGGCCGGGCCGCTGCACCCTCCCACCCGAGGGGCTCTCCTCCTGCGTCCTCTTGGCTTCGGTGTCCACCTGGAGTCGGGAAGCTGGGCCCCAGGCGCACACAACACACCTGGTGATTGGTGCGGAGGCTGTCCATCTGCTTCTGGAACACGGCCACCCACAGGTCTTTGCACAGGAACTTGAGGATGTCCAGCTCCTCTCTGAAGGCCAGTGTCTCCTGGGGCAGCCTGGGGGGCAGTGGCAGCCGCTTGGGCCCGGCCGACGCTGTGGGGCCGGGAGGGGCCGGGATGGGGAGCCCAGGGTAAGGAAGAGGGAGGAAGCCAGGCTGGGCTCCTCTCTAGAGCAACACAACCCAGGCAGGGACCTGACCTCAGCTCCTGCCTGCCTCCAGCCAGCCAGCGCAGGGGAAGGGCAGCAAGCATCGGCTCTCACCTCTCACCCAGGGCCTGGCCCACACGGAAGCCCATGCCCTCCAGGACACACAGGCTCATCTTCTGTCCCTAAAAGGTCAGGGAAGAGAGGTTCAGGGGCCCGCAGCCACCTCCACCTGGGAGCCACCTGGGATAGCAGCCGCAGAGGGTACTCTAAGACCAACGTGCCCATCCCTGCCTGCTCGGGGCTGAGGAGAGCCAGGAGGGAGCGCCTTCCAGGGCAGGTTCAGGCCTTCGGATGCCTTCAGGTGCCGTGGGCTCTTGAGACCGGCACCCCCTTGCCTCGGGAAAAATGGGGGTGTTCCCCAGGCTCGGCCTCAGCCTGCCTGTCAGCTCCTTCCTGAGACCACCCGTCACTTGTCGCGAGCGTTTCCAGCTCTGTGCGGGTAGGCAGCACGCTCATCACCCCAGGCAGGGGCTCCAGGTGACTGGCCGAAGGGCTCGTGTGGCAGTGGGCATGCGGCCGCAGGGCCCACCCTCCTGGACCGGCCGGCAGGAAGCTGGAACAATCAGCTGTGGTCGTCATGCCTTAAAACATCAGCCGGGGAGGGCCCCACGGGGGCTCGGGCTGGGAGATACCCGCTCGGGGGCTCGGGGAAGGCAGGCCAGGGTCCCACGGCAGGAAGGGCAGAGGCACGGGGATGCACGTGGTGTCCGGGCACGGGCCTGCGGTGCTGATGGCAAGGCCCGAGGAGAGTCGGCCTGTATGTCATTCTTCGGGGGGGGGGGGGGGGGGGCCTGAAGAGAACGGAGCGAGGCAGGCATCGAACTACCAGGACAGCACGTATGGAGTGAGGCGCCCTGCTCCTCCAGGAGAGGGGCCCCTCGGCTCACTCACGGCCCCCTGTGGCCACGCCCGGACGCCTCCCTTCCCCCCTGCCGTGGCCCGGGTCGGGTGCTCGTTCCCAGCCTGAGCCATCCGTGGAGCGGGGTCCTGGGCTGACCTTCAGCAGCCAGCACCGGCCTCGGCACAAGGGGGCCGCGCGGCTGCCGATCGGAGTGAGCAGTGGGGATCCGAGCGCGCACCGTGCGCCGGGTGCTTTCTACGCACCTCCTGTTTAACTTTAACAACCCTGTAAGGCAGGTTTTATTTCATACCCGGAACCCGGGGCTTGGAGGAGCGAGGGGACGGGGGGGCCGGCTTGCAAACCTGGGCAGGGCTGGCTGCCAAGCCTTGATGGCTGGGGGGGGGGGCAGGGGGGCGGCGGTGGTCAGGATGACACCCCCGGCTGTCCCGGCCTTCAGTGGGGTGGCCAGGGCTGTGGCCCACCTTGCGGGGAGGGGAAGTGCTGGGAGTAGGGAGGCCCGAGCACGGGTCGCCCGTGTCCTCGAGCAAGGTGGCCTTCTTCTCTGCCTGGCCGCCCCGGCTCCTCGGGCCTTGCCCACCGTTCCGTGCTCCTCCTGCGGGAACCGGACCTGGTGATGACACGGCTTCCTGCTGGCTGGCGCTGGCCAGCCCTCTGGTCCGTCGGTCAGCACACGCCTCTGGTGTCCTCGGGCACAGCTGATGACTAAGGCTTGCGGAGATGAGCTCAGGTGGGAGAGACAGTGAGGGGGACACGGGCCCCGAGCCCCGGCCTCCTCCCGGGGAAAGAGAGGACAGTGTTAGCCGTGCTACCTCCCTCCCTGTATCCTTATGAGGATTAAATGCGGGCCAAGTGCTCCCAGCCGGCTCAGCAAGTGTTACTGTCCCTGTCACTCACCACCTCTGCGTCTGTCAGCCTGGGTGACCAGCCGGAGGCGGACGGAAAGCCCCACGAAGGAGGGGCTCTGATCCATGGGCCGACTTAGCTCAGCACCTAGAAAGCCGCCTGCCACACCCTCGGCTAGCTTTCTCTGACAGGTGGTAGGGTCCCCGCGCTCCCGTCCCCTCCCTTCCAGAGGTGAGCGCCTTAAAGAGGCAGGGCCAGCCTCCACTCTGACCGCGCACATCTGTGTCCCTGAGGCCTGCCCAGCGCGTGGGGACTCTCTCTCGTTCATTCCACAGACGTTTCCCGGTGGCCTCTAGGGGCTGGCCACTGTGCCCGGGGGTGGGGGGCAGGGGGTCACAGGTGCGCAGGTGGACAACCCATATGCGAGGGGAGCCGGGTAGCTCCCCCCAGAGCAGGGGTCCCCAGGGTGCTTCTCAGAGGAGGAGGCCGGGAAGGGGAGGGAACTCCCAACAGAGGCTGTACGCCAAGGCAAGGAGGCAGGAAGTGGGATTGGGGGGGTGCAGCTCCGGCCATGAGGCGGGGGGATGGTGCCCGTAGACCAGGCTGAGGGGGGCGCCGTGGGAGAGGGTGCGCCAGTCCCTGCCCCGACCGTGCAGGAACTAATGGAGCTGTTAGCGGCTTCAGCCCAGGCGGGGACATCGGGGACATGGCCGGGAGAAAAGCCACGCTCTGAGTGCTCCCCTGGGGCCAAGCGTGAAGGGAGAGGAGCGAAGCAGGGAAGGGAGTGGGGCGGCACCCCAAGCCCGGGTCATAGCCAGGACAGCGGCCCTGAGGGCGGAGAGCCCAGGAGTCAGCAGGGTCCTCAGCCAGGCCAGGGAGCCCCGGGGTGGGGGTGGGGGGAACGTTCTGGAAAGGTCTCCCTTCAGTGAACTTCAGACTGCCTGGGTTCAAGGCCTGGCTCCGCTGCTTACTGACCTTGGACAAGCTATCTCATAGCCCCAGGCCTCAGTTTCCCCGTGTGTGAAATGGGCCTGACGGCTGGCCCTACCTCACAGCGGTGGTGTGACCCGCACTGGGCAACAGCCCCTCCCCAGCTGGTGGCACCGCCGGACTCAGCCCGAGCTGGAGGCCAGTGACGTATGTGCGGGACTGGAAAGATCGGGGCGGTGGGGTACGGGAACAACAGACGTGCAAGGCAGAGGCCGAGGATGAGCAGGTGACAGAGGAAGAGGGTGGAGGAGGAAGGGGAGCAGAAGCCTCCCGGCTCTATCACCACCTGCCTCCCCCGTTCCCTACAAAAGCTCTTCATGGATTAGAGGTTTGTTATTCTTACAAAAGCCTGGGCGGGGGCTCTCATCCTCCCGGCCCAGCCCAGAGCCAGAGCCAGAGCAGTTCTGGGCTCCTGGCACCCGCCCCCCACCTCAGATGAGTTCACAACAGCCCACTGAGAGGAAACAAGATCATGCAGGAACAGAGGGGAGCCTCTTTGAGAAAGCCCTCCTAGCGTCCCCCCAACAGCACAGGAGCTGGGAGGAAGGGGCAGCCAGAGGGGCAGCCCTAGGAAATGGGAAGTATGGTAGCGAAAATAACAAAGGGAGCTGACGGACAGACACATCTGTAAGGGGGATGAAGCCTCCTAGGCTGTCAAGGAAAACCCACGAGGTAGAAAAAACTGGCCGAGAAGTTGTAAGTCACGCGGAAGGGACCCAGACAGTCCAGTGTTCATCCGAGAGCCAAGAAGACGCACTGGAACCATGTGGAAGAAAGATCGCAGACACAGTAAGAGAAGAGGGTGCTCCGCTGCAGGAAGGTTCAAGTATTCGGACGGAAAAGCGCCACCAAGCCCCGAGGAGGAGGATGGGGAAACAAGCGATCCGACCGGAGCCTCCCCACCAGCCCGTGCATCCTGAGCCCTGGACTCGCAGAGAACATCATGGACCGAAGGCGGGGAGTGGGCAGAGGCCCCATGCCAGGCTCCTTCCCATCTCTTCTGCTGCCCTGGCCCTCAGTGATCTGTGCAGGCCCTGCTGGGGGACCTGGGGGACAGGCTGCCAGGGTTCCTGCCTTAAGAGGAGCACGGGGAGAGGTGACGTCCTCGCTCCCCTAGGTGCATGGGTAAGTAAGAATGAGCTCACCTCCCACCCTGTGGCCCTGAACTCACCTCTCGCATCCACCCAAGTGGTCCCAGACACCCCCAGATCCCACCTTCCCCCCCCAAACACTCCCAAAGCCCCCACAGGCCTAATTCCTCCCACCCCAGGCTGAGTGCCTGCCTGTGCACTGGGCCCCGGCTGCGTGTCCGTTCGGGCTCATTCACGTGGCCTGAGAAGCCTTTCTAAAAAGTAGATCTGCACCCAGCACACCTCAGCTTAAACCTTCTATGGCTCCCACTGCTCTCAGGACGGAGCCCTAGCTCCCACCGCTAGCTCCCTGGCCTCGAGTGCATGGTGCCCCCTCCAGGGCTCTGTCCCTGGGGGTCCACTCTGCCAGGAATGGGGGGGGGGTTCCCAGGTTCTTGCTGAGGGCAGGGGCTGCATGTGATAGCTGCCCAGGCTGGCACGGGCACTGGCCGGGCCTGGGTGGCGGAAGGTCTGGCCCAGCAGGGCTGCTCCTGGGCCACCTGTCAGAGCTCCCAGAGTAGGGGACTGATGCTCTCTGCTCTGCAGAGTTAACTCCTTTGCCCCCCGGCTTTCCTTATCTTCAAAGCTGCTGAGGTGCTCAAATGACAAGCACCTCCTCCTTCCTGGGCTTTTCCAGCTCTGATAACAAAGGCCCTTTGCCCTCCTGGCTCCTCTGGCTAGTCTTCCACTCTACCTGTAACCGTCCAGAAAAATCCATTCAATAGCCCCAGATGACCACCACACCAGGCAGGAAATGGAAACCTCCAAAACTCCTGGGCACGTGTGCTCTGGGGACAGAGGAACGAGCCCACCATCCCTGTGCTCAAGGAACTTGGCAGCTGGTGGGAGGGACAGACCTGAAGCCACAGACGAGCTCTGGAGCCCGAAGCCTGAGTCCCGATTTCCCCTCTGATTTGTGCCCGTGCAGCCCAGGGAAAGCCCCCCCACCCTGGTGCCTCAGTCCGTCCTCTGTAAAATGGGGTGGTAATGTCTACTTTGCAAGGTCGTTCTGAGGACTCAGTCTGACAGAATACCGTGCTGGGGATACCATAAGTCCCCAACAGGAGGCCTGCATTTGGTTCAGACAGGATACCTGTTGGACCAAAGAGAAGGAACAGAAAGAGGAAGAGAGAGGAGGGGGCAGGAGTGGAAGAGACAGGGCTGAGCAAACAGCAGTTCTTTTTTTTTTTTTTTTAAGATTTTATTTATTTATTTGAGAGAGAGAATGAGAGAGAGCATGAGAGGAGGGAGGGTCAGAGGGAGAAGCAGACTCCCTGCTGAGCAGGGAGCCCGACGTGGGACTCGATCCTGGGACTCCAGGATCATGACCTGAGCTGAAGGCAGTCGCCTAACCAACTGAGCCACCCAGGTGCCCCAGTTCTCTCTTTTTTAAAAAAGATTTTATTTGAGAGAGAGAGCATGAGTTTGTGGGGGAGGGGGGAGATGAAGAGGGAGAAGAAGCTCCCTGCTAATTCGGGGCTCGGGGCTCAATCCCAGGACCCTGGGATCATGGATCATGACCTGAGCTGAAGGCAGATGCTCAACCGACTGAGCCCCCCAGGCGCCCCAAACAGCAGTTCTCCTGATACGGCCCTGAAAATGGGGCTTCCAAGTGGCAGGCACATGGGGGACCCACGGCAGACCTCACCCCTGGCTGCACCTGGGAAGCACTGGGGAGCTCCGGGGTAGGACCCCAGCACGGGAATCCCAGCAGCAGCTGGGTCCCGGGCACGTTCGTGTGCTTTGAAAGCCCATAGTGAGCACAGCTAAGTAACCCAGCATTTCCCACACTTGCTTGACCACAGAAACCCATTAAAATCCTCCCAGAGGGGCGCCTGGGCGGCTCAGTCATTAAGCGTCTGCCTTCGGCTCAGGTCATGATCCCAGGGTCCTGGGATCGAGTCCCACATCGGGCTCCCTGCTCCGCGGGAAGCCTGCTTCTCCCTCTCCCACTCCCCCTGCTTGTGTTCCCTCTCTCGCTGTGTCTCTGTCAAATAAATAAATAAAATCTTAAAAAAAAAAAAAAAATCCTCCAGAGAGTGCCAGGGAAGGGGCGCTGAGAAATGCGGGCCAGAGTTTACAGCGCGCAGGCTCTGGAGGTGGGAGACCTGGTTACATTCCTGACTCTGGCACTTGAGAGCAAGCGCTCCTGTCCATCAAAGCCTTGGTTCCTCAGGCTCCAAAGCCTACAAATCGGGGAGGATTGTGCTGACCTCTGCGGGTCAAGTAGGAGGATCAAATGAAATCGGGAGTGTGAAGCCCATGAGTGTGTGCAGGAAACATTCATTTGTGGTAGGTGCTGTTATTATTACAAATCCCAGTCCCCACTCCAGCCTTCCACAGCAGGGGGGCTGCGTCCACTTCAACAAACCCACGCTGAGGACCTACTGTGTGCAGAGGACCTACTATGTGGTGATCAACACAGACCTGGTCCTAGCCCACATGGTGCACAGTCTGGGGGCGGGGGGCTAATGTGAATCAAAGGGACCTATAATTCAGATACATACTTGGGTATGATAGGGCTCCCAAGGACAAATGGGAGGGGCCTGCAAGAACGTCACAATGCCACCTGACTTGGATTGGCGCCCAGGGAAGGCTTCCCAGAGGAAGGGGCATTTGAGCCAAAATCCGAAGGATTAATCGATGTGGACACAATGAAGATATGACAGGTGAAACGAGCTGAGAGATGAGGGAGGAGGCTGGTACAGGGGCAGAGAGGGGCCTGGACTACAGGGCAGGGGTGGGGAGAAGTGGGGAGAAGTGGCAGGGCCTGGTTGGGGGCTGCTGGTGAGGGAGAAAAGGCTGATGTCGGGGATACGGGAGTTTCAAGCCAGGCTGGATGGGGTACCGAGACCCCCAACACACAGGCCTATGAGCACTCTCTATCCCACGCTTTATCTTTCTCATGGCATTTCCTTAACATTCTAGACTTTATTCATTTATCTTAGTTCCCCCCCCCCGCCCACTCCAGGAGGGCCAGGAGTTTTGTAGGGTTCACTGAGGAATTCCCAGAGCCTACCATGGGGCCTGACACTTGGTAGGTTTGAGATGAAGTGTGTGTAATGAATAAACTCAAAAGAAACTGTTGAGATGAGAAGCAACACCCTCCTTGGGGCTCCTAAACCAGAAAACCTAAGCCAGTAAAAACATCTTGCATACTGATGATGACGATGATCATGCTAAGAATAATAATGGAAAAAAAAATTAATCACAGCGCTCACTTCTCAAGCACCTTACTCTCTCCCCAACCCATTCTTTTTAGTAACAGACTTTAAAACAGGAGCTCCCATGTTCTGGGGGCGGATTAGGTGCTTGACATCACCCTAAGTGCTTTAAAGTTTGAGTCATTTATTCCTCAGAAGAACCAACTTCCAAAATGCCAAGCATGCTCCTACCTCAGGGCTTTGCACCTGTGGTTCCTTTCCTTCTTCTGGAATGCGCTCCACCCACTCCCACCCCACCCCCACCCTGCCTTAACTTCCTATAGTCTGTGCCTTGGGAAGGCTTTCCTCCACCATCAATCACTCCATCCCTAGTTTTTTCATGACTCTATGGAATTTTTTTTTTTTAAGATTTTATTTATTTGAGCGAGAGGGCACAGGTGGCAGAGGGGGATGCAGGCTCCCCGCTGAGCAGGGAGCCGGAGGTGGGAATTGATTCCAGGACCCTGGGATCATGACCTGAGCCAAAGGCAGACGCATAATGGATTGAACCACCCAGGCGCTCCTCTATGGAAGTTTTCTTTATGGAACTTCTCACTAGGCAGTGGCGTATTTTTGTTTGCCTCCCCTATAAGTTTCTCAAGGACAGGGAAACAGTGCCTGGAATACAACAGGTGCCTAATATGTGTTTGTTGGATGAGTACATGTCCCTCTCTTGAGACTGAGGTGCTGTTATAATGCCCATTTTACTAAGAAGGAAACTGAGGCACACAGGGGATAGTCACTGACTCTCACACCTAGTTAGTGGCGCATTCAACCCAGGCAGTAAGTCCTTGGTACACGTCCAATAATAGTAATTATGATAATTACTACCTGCTGACTCTGTGCTAGGCCTTGAGCTAAGCTTTAGCCGGAGCTGCCTCCCTCACTTTTAGCAGTAACCCGTGAGGCCGGCCCTGCTGCGATCCCCACTTTACAGAGGAGGGAGCCAGCGCCATGCGAGGCAGGGGCGGGGTCGGAGTTCGACCCGGGCCGTTGACCCGCCCTCCGCACTTCCCAGGGCCTCGATCCGCCTTTCCCGCCGCTGCCCGCGCCTCCTCCCCCCGGGTCCCGGCGCTCACCCCAGGGCCAGGGTCGGAATGGTGCGCCCACAGCTCCGCCACCATCTCCGTGTGCAGAAACTCGAACAGTGCCGGGTCCGCCATGCGCCGGCCTCGCGCCCAACAACCGTCCAGCGCTTCGCGCTCTCATTGGTCCGGCTGGGCAAGCCCCGCCTCCTGCACCGGGCGCGAGCCCGCCCACCCCCGCCTCCATTGGTGTTTCAGACTGGCCCCGCCTACCGGGCTCACATGGTGCGCGCGTGAACCCGGGAGACTTGGAGGGAGGGCCTCTTTTCATTGGCCACACGTAACAGCATCTCCGCCCTTCCCCTTCGTCTCCAGTCTGTTTCCGGGTTGCCGAGCATTTTCATTGGCCGAATCACTGGTTACCTGCGCCAAACCTCGTATTTTAAAAAATTTCCATTTGTCCACTCGCCAAGCAGCACAATCCGGAAGCGGCAGCCCAGCCGCCTTCCTATTGGTCGTACCTATACTCACGTGACTATTCCCCCCTCCCATACACACAGCTGGTTTGGAGCGCTTGCTTTGCTGGTAGGTAGCCGAGCGACCCACGTGTTTGGCCGCCATGCCCGCCCAATGTGCTCCCGTATTGGTTGGGGTTGTCACCCTCCTCCCTCCGTGAAGACGGCGCGCTTGGGCTGCGTAGCGGATCCTGCAGGCTCGAAGCTTCGGTAACCAGGTACGGTGTTCGGTGATAGCGCTGCCCCGCGCCCACACTCGTGTACCCTCCCCAGAGTCCAGCTGGGCTGTCACCCTTTTTGAGACCCTGGTCTGGAGCCCGTGTGCTTCCGGATCTGACAAAGGCTCGGAGGACGGTGTGGCGGGTGTGGCCTCTGCTAGGAGGCAAAATCGCAGAGGTCGGGTTGGTACTCTGGGAGCTCGGGCCCCAGAGCCTTCATCCCATCTGGTCCTCCGTTCCCCCGTCAGTGCGCAAAGAGGGTGGGGTCCAGTGGCTCCCATTATCTCTGGCAGCAGGGATGATGAGCCCGTTTACAGAAGAGGAAACTGGGGCCCAGGCAGGGGACGCAGATGGCCCCAAATCGCTCAGCTAGTCACTGAAGGGGTTGGGAATCCAGAACCTGCGCCTTTGAACCACCGCCGGGCGCCTCTCATGCCGTCCCTTCGCCCCTCTTCTCCCTAGTTCGGCGCCATGGCGTCCCAGGGTCGTAGGCGGAGGCCGCCGCGGAGGCCCGAGACGGTGGTGCCCGGGGAGGCGGCCGAGACGGACTCGGAGCTCTCTGCGTCCTCGTCGGAGGAGGAGCTGTACCTGGGTCCCTCGGGCCCGACGCGCGGCCGCCCCACGGGGCTGCGGGTGGCCGGGGAGGCCGCGGAAACCGACTCGGACTCGGAGCCGGAGCCGACCGCCGCGCCGGGGGACCTGCCTCCGCTGGTGGTGCAGCGGGACACGGCCGGGGAGGCCTGGGCCGCGGAGGAGACCCCGGCGCCGGCCCCCGCGCGCTCGCTGCTGCAGCTCCGGCTGGCCGAGAGCCAGGCGCGCCTGGACCACGACGTGGCGGCCGCGGTGAGCGGCGTGTACCGCCGCGCGGGCCGCGACGTGGCCGCCCTGGCTAGCAGGCTTGCGGCCGCCCAGGCCGCAGGGTTGGCGGCGGCCCACAGCGTGCGCCTGGCGCGGGGGGACCTCTGCGCGCTGGCCGAGCGCCTGGACATCGTGGCCGGCTGCCGCCTGCTGCCCGACATCCGCGGCGTGCCGGGGACCGAACCTGAGCAAGACCCGGGACCGCGGGCCTAGCGGGAACCCACTCCCTGGCCTGGCTCTGCGCCCTGGGGGTAGTCCTTGAGGCCTCCGGGACCTGGCCCCGTTATCCTGTGTAGCTCCCCGCGCATCTTGCTGTCACCCTCAGGGCGAGCCTTGCCCGCTGGATAACGCTGCGTGGTGGGGGGTGGGGGGGTGGAGATGATAATATTGTGCAGCCTGGCCCTGCCTCTAGCATCTGGTTCCTCGCTCTGGCCCTGCCCCTGTCCCTGCTCGCTGGTTCCCAGCCTGTCCCTGAGGCTTGGCTCCAGCCCCTAGTAACTAGTAGCTCCTTGATCTTTCTCCATCCTGGGGTCTCATGTTGCTTCGCCTTTCCTTGTGCTCCGCCTGTCTTGACTTTGGTTTCTGCTTACGGGGACTGGTCTTGTTTCTTCCCATAGGAGCCCCAGAATCTGGCGCAGATTCCATAGCATCTTCCTTCACTCCCTTGGCTCTGCCTAGCCCCACTTGTGGAATTTTGTCCCCCTAGGCTGGGGGCCCTTTTTCTGCTCCTCAGGTTTGGCCCTGGTTCCATCTGCTAGTCCTGGTTCTGCTATCTCCTAGCTTCCAGTCCTTGGGCTTAGCTCCAACCCCTGGGCCCAGTCTTGTTTCCTGAGTCCAGCTACCTTTAGGATTAGTTTTGCTTCTTTTGCCTTTCCCATTATGCTTATACTAGCTACTTGATCTTTAGCTTCATAGATGCCACCCGCCCCCATGGTTTCTTTCATCAGGCAGAAGATGAGGCTCCCTCCTGACCCAAGGGAGTCCTCCCAATTTTCCAGGCCCAAGATAGCATCTTCTCCAGACCCTCTAGACCAAGTTGTTACATTCTCCCCACCCTCCAAGCCAAGGTGGCATTTTGTGTCCAAGCTCTAGATACAATGTGGGTCTCCTTCTGATTCTCCAGGCTGACAGTGGCACTCTTCAGGCACTTAGGGCCTATTACAGTCTTTCCCAGGTACTTTGGGTACCTTATGATGCCAGTTTGCAGATAAGGACCACACACATGGTGTCTGTTCCCTAGGTTGGCCCCTGGAGACTACAGGGATTTGGATTTCTGGCTCGGCTCAGGGTCTGGGGTTAGCAGACTCTCTGCCCTCTCTTCTGCCGCCAGCCCTGGCCCCCAAGTCCCATTCATATTTATCCACCTCCCCCACTTTGTAATCCCAACCTGAAGCTGAGATCTGAGGCCCCCACCCCAGGAGAGAGAAGTGAGGAAGAGTGCTCTGTGCCTGTCTCATTAAAACTCAAAACAGTTACTGCTATGGGGAATTTGTCTTGTCTCCCCATCTAAGCAGGGGGTAGGTTTGTTGATGATTTCTCTGAGAATGGGGCTCCCAAGAGATCTTTCATGCCCGGCCTATTGAAGGGGAAACTGTAGCTGGGAAATCGGGACCCCTAGTTTTTTTTTTGCCCAGGTTCTTCGTTTACTCACATTTTGTTAATTCAGCACACCATTACCGAGCACCTGTTCTGCACCTGTCCTGTGCTGGGTATTGGGGGTACAACAGCCAGCCCAGGCCCTCACAGAGCTTACAGCCCACTGGGGGAGACAGACATTAATAAAATATTCTCCTAAATAAACGGGCAGTTTTCATAATTGCAATTTTATACTTTAGCTGTGATTTTTCTGGCCACTCTGTTGAGTGCCGGGAAGACGTACAGGAATTTTGTGAGGGCGGAACCGAGATCTCTCTGACCTTGTCTGGGCAGATGGGGGGAGGTCACATGGCTTCGCCGAGAAAGCAATGCATGAGTTTGAGCTGAGCCCTGACGCTGTAAAGAGGTGAAACTGGATTGAGTGGAGAAGAGTTTCGGGGGTGGGGGGCAACAGCATATGCAAAGGCCCTGAGTCAGAAGGGAGCATAACTATTTAATAGAAGAAGGTGCAGTCTTCCATTGGAGAGAGCAGTAGGGCGGGGGGGTGGGTAGCTGGGGAGAAGGTGGGGTGAGTGGTGTAACCAGCAGAGGCCAGATGAAGCTGGGCTTTTTTTTTTTTTTTTTAAGATTTTATTTATTTATTTGACAGAGACACAGCGAGAGAGGGAACACAATCAGGGGGAGTGGGAGAGAGAGAAGCAGGCTTCCCGCTGAGCAGGGAGCCCGATGCAGGGCTCGATCCCAGGACCCTGGGACCATGACCTGAGCCGAAGGCAGACGCTTAATGACTGAGCCACCCAGGCGCCCCGAAGCTGGGCTTTTAAACCAGGTGAGGACTCGGCCTCTATCAAACAACCAGTAAGCAGAGAATGGTGCCACTGAAGGAGTGTTTCATGAAGGAGACTCTGGGACTGGTGCTTCTGTAGGGTGTCTGCCTCTGGAAAAATACCCAGAAATGCTGGTTTAAAAATAAACGAACTGGGGCGCCTGGGTGGCTCAGTCGGTTAAGCGCCTGCCTTCCACTCGGGCCATGATCCCAGGGTGCTGGGATCAAGCCCCACATCGGGCTCCCTGCTCAGTGGGGAGCCTACTTCTCCCTCTCCCTCTGCCCCCGCCCCTCCACTCGTGCTCACTCACTCTCAAATAAATAAAATCTTTAAAAATAAAATAAACATCCTTTGAATGTAGAGCGGAGCTCAGAAGAGAGCATGGGAAATCTCCCCAGCCCACATTGCAGAGATAGCTTCAAACTGGGGGCCCTGATAATCTTTGCCCAGAGACAGGACTTTGGAATTTAATGGCTGCCAGGCCTTGGGCCAGACTGTTTGGAGAGAAGCAGAGGCCCCTGCATAAAACTCTCGGTCCCTCAGAGTGAAGCTACACCTCCAATGAGAGCATGTGGTGGAAGAAAGGCTGATTGATACCAGAGAGACACACCCAGGAAACTTGCCCATCTTGGGCTTGGGCTCTGGGTTGAGGGAATGTTTCCTCGGGGACTTCACAACCACCGGCTTGACTGGGGTTTGGATTGACCCTTGCGGAAGAGGCCAGGAAACCCCCAGCATAGAAATGAACTGAAGGTGAGCTCTGGTGCAAGCGGGGGGACACATCCCCAAGTGACCTGATGCCGAGTTAGAGCAGGTTCGGGTCACCCAAATTTAAGGACACGATCGAAAATTGCAAACACACCTGAGGATGATGTGATGAGCTAGTCTGGGCTGCTGGTTCCCTTCCCCAAATTTAACCTTGGAGAACCTGGAAGAAAGAAAGCATCCTGTCATGGTGTTGACGTGCCTAGTCGGATAGCGGCCGGTTTGTGCGCTAAGCGTGCAGACGCCCAGCAAACGGGGGATAAGCCTAAGGCCAGAGGTAAATCTATGGGATCCATTTGGAACGTCTCGAGGGGCAGTGAGGGCCCTGCAGGGTTACCCAGGTATGCTGCTCTCCCCTAGAAATCTGGTGCGATTCACGAAAGGTGCACTGGGAAATGATTTGGTCAGAAACGTGGATGCCACAGCAGAACCGACTCTCCTGCAGCTCCTTGGCCATCCCTCGTCCGCACACAGGTCCTGGGATTTGCCACTGATAAGCGCAAGCCAGAAGGTCAAAAGAGAGGGGGCCATGGGGGCCAACACGTAATCTGCCCAATAATTGCTTAGCACCCTTTGGTGTCCATTTATCTTGTTCAGATTGCACGGCATTTGCCTGACTAGCTAATCACATCGATCAGGGACGAAGGCAGATTTATACACACGGTGGAGAGAGGACGAGGGATCCCTTTCAGGCTGCGTGTTTAGCCACCTTGTCGACTCTGTCCTTCCCTAAACATACAGGGTCAGCGTCCTCAGTCCGGGCTCCCCGGTGCACAGCAGTTTTAGCAGGAAGAGGAATAGCCCGCACTGGGGCAGCGTTGCTATTCCCACTGGCAATAGGAGTCCCAGCAGAGGTTAGGAATCTGCAGGATTGGGGCGCCTGGGTGGCTCAGTCGGTTAAGCGTCTGCATTTGGCTCAGGTCATGATCCCGGGGTCCTGGGATCGAGCCCCGCATCGGGCTCCCTGCTCCGCGGGAAGCCTGCTTCTCCCTCTCCCTCTGCTGCTCCCCCCCACACCCCCACTCATGCGCACTCACTCTCAAAGAAGTGAAATCTTGGAAAAAAAAAAAAGCACCTGCGGGATTTCTAGATGTGTCAGCAGCACGGCAGACTTGGAATTGGAAAGCACAGCCGGAATTGGTGTGGACGGTGGCAGTTTTCTCCTTTGCCACTTAGGTATGCTTCCGGGGCTTCGTGCGGGGAAACTGTGCGGGCCCCGGCTCCGGTTCCCTGCCAGTTCCGTCTGCAGGAGCCGTCACAAAATAGAAGCAAGTCTGGGTTGTCTGCGGGGGGCCAAGAGGCCCGCTGGTGGCCCGGAGACCCTGTGTACCATTGCAGTCGTGGGTGGAGCAGGGACCCCCAGCCGGGGCGATGGGAGAGGGCCGGGTGTCAGTGTCAGAGCCGCGGAAGATGATGGAGGGTGGGTCACAGCCAAGTAGAGGGTGCCATGGCCTGTGAACTTGAATCAGGGCAGGTGCAGCCTCGGGAGCTGGGGCGGCTGCACCCGCTACTGCTGGCAGGCCCGGGCCGACCCGAGAAGTGAGCTCCAGGATGCACCCGGGAGGCAGAAGCTTGTCCTAGAGCGCCCGCCGCCCTCCCACCGTCCTCCCGGGAGCGTAGGGGAAAAGGTCTGTCTCAGTCGGGGAGGCTGAGAGCCGGGGCTGAGCCGGGGCTGCAGGCGAGGCTCATTTTCAAGTTTCAAAGGCGGTCCCTGCCCCCAAGGACCCAGAACTGGGCTGTGAGTGGCATCTGGGAGGAGAGCATGTAAGGGTTGGGCAGGGGCAGCAAAAGGAGCCAGCCGTGGGCGGCAGTCCCCAGCTGCCCCTGGAGAGTCACAAAGCCGTTGTTTGGGTTTGGGGAGAAGGATGGACAGGATTTGGGGGTGAGTTTTCGAGCGCGCCGAGACATCTCGGGGCCCGAGCAGGTGAGAGCGGTTTGCGCCCACTGAAGCTTGGGGTCTGGAGGCGTCATGGCCTCGTTCAGCTAGTGCCTCAAGGAGGACAGGGGAGTCGGAGTCCAAGGTCAGCCCGCCTAGTCTGATTTCAGACTCTGCAGTTGGCAAGAGAAACAGGTGGACTTTGAGTCGCTCCTGGGGCCAACTTCTGTTTTTCTAGGGACTCAACCTGCCAGGACCGCTGACTTTAATTCCTTTTTCCTCCTGCTCCCCCTGCAAGTTGTTTTCGAACAATCGAGAAGCAATGTCTGTGACAGCGCTGAGAGATGGTCCAGCCCGGCCAACCACACTATTTTGGATTTGCCTCCTTATAACAGCGGGGAGATTTGCAATTAAAGCGGAAACGAGGTGTCTGTGTTGTGGGCCTTCCGAGTGTGATGCTGTGTTTCTGAGAACCCTGTGCAACATCCGCAAAGGCCTGTGGGGGCACGACCGAACCCCCGGCCAGGCTCACCTTGGGGGGGAAGGCTTCTAGAATCCGTCCTGTCGGGCCTTGACCAGGGCACCCTCCTGTGTCACTTCCTGGTCATCTGGAGGAGGGTTGGGAGGGGTTCTGGCTCTGTTTCCCCAGGGTGGGGCATTTTTCTCCCGGAGGCCTTGGCCTTTAACTACAGTCTAATCATGGGTGGGAAGGACACCCGTTAAAAGCCAGTCAAGCCCCCAAAGAGCGGGTTACAAATGACCACTAATCTCTCCAGCATGTCTCTAAGTTAGGTGGCATCTTCTGACAGAGGAAGAAAGGGGCTTTGTAGTTTAAAAGGCCCTGCAGCTGGCCAGGGGCTAGAAGCTCTGTTCTGTGGGGGTCCAGGATGCATTCCAGAAGGGCATTGCATGGGAAGGCCTGAAGCGGATGGGTTTCCATTACGGAGCCCTGGGAAGTAGGAGGAGTCGGCAGGGTCGGCAAGGACCTTGTTCCCAGAGCCTCTGCCAAACTATCTTCCTTTCCGTCAGCACTTTCGGAAGTAACCTGTGTCCCCTGGGCCCAGGCATCAGGCCAGAGCGCTTTCTGGAATTCTTGCACGGAAAGGAAAGTTCATGCTGGCAGCTGGATGTTTGAGGGATTTTTCTGGGTAAGTCAGAGGAGTTTTAGGGATTAAAGGAACTTGCTGAGGAGGTGAGGCCAAAATTTGGAGGAGGCTGGGGTTAGATCAGAGGCCCAGGGACAGGGCATTGGGGGTAAAGGGGCATAAAGAGGACGGAGAAGGGGAATTTACCGTGAATGAGGATTTATTCTAACTCTGGTTTCTGTTATTTAAGTGAGCCCCTAAGGCTAGCCCCAAGCTCTTTTTGTCCTTTCAGTTCAATCTTAGGTACTGTTGAAAAACAAAATTCGGGATGCCTGAGTGGCTCAGTCGGTTAAGTGTCTGCCTTTGGCTCAGGTCATGATCCCGGGATCCTGGGATCGAGTTCTGCATCGGGCTCCCTTGCTTCTCTCTCTGCCTCTGCCTCTCTCTGTGTGTCTCATGAATAAATAAATAAAATCTTTTTAAAAAATTCAACTGAGTAAACTTGAGGGTCTAATTGCCTTTATTAAATGCTTTGTGAATCAGGCAGCATCCCATCCAGCAAGCAGAGGGGAGCTCCACTGAGCTAAAGGAAAGGAAAGGTTTATAAAGGCAGGGAGAAGGCATAAAATAATAAGAAGAAGGAGAAGGAGGGGGAGAAAAAGAAGGAGAAAAAGAAGAAGAAAAAGGAGGAGAAAAAGAAGAGGAGGAGGAAGGCGGGGAGAAAGAGGAAGGAAGGATTTACTAGAAGGCTCCGCTCCGTCAAGGTCATCCTCCCAAGGGGGCAGGTGTCTCAGGGGATTGCCTCCAGCCCCTCCTGGGGCTGGTTAAGGCTACATTCCTGAGGGGGTTCAAACTGCAGTTAGATTAAGTATTAAATCTTGATTTACTGATGTTGGGGGACCTCAAGCAGCTCCATGATGGGCCTGTGGTTTTCTTTTTAAAGGTACTAATAAGACATTCATTGAGACATTCGTTGAGGATGAACGCTCTCCAAAATCTTTTTCCAGTGTACAAGTTTTTCCAAATCAAAGGATCCCTCTCTGGCTGTTGACAAGTAGGCTCGTCAAAGGTACACCCGGTCTGATAGCAACTCAACCCCGTAAGTCCTTCCATGGAAAGACCCCGAGTTAACTTTCCTGAGTTCGAATGAATGTTTAGCAGGGATACGAGAGGCATCCCCAGGATGGGTGCAGGAGATGTAGCTGCCAAGATCCCAAAGGCCAATCCGGAAGATAGCCAAGAAAGCAAAGACTGCCATTGCCACAGGTGGTAAAAAAAAAAAAAAAAAATTGCATTCATTCGTGTCTTCAGTCTCCCACAAAAACGAGACACCTGCAGTCACAGATCCAATGATCTGCGACAATAGGCAGCTGATACCAGGATGGGACTTTCCCAGCACTGACAGGACAATGAGAGTAGAGACGACACAGCCCCTTGGGGACCGGAACCCCTTATTAAGACGAAGTCCCCTGAGGGGCGCTGTCTGAAATGCTGTGTGTCACTTGGCATCTTGGGTCCCTAGCCTGCGAGCTAGCCACTCGATGCAAGCAGGCAACCTGCACCAGCGGAAACCAGAGGGAGCATTCCCAGGGGTTAGAGCCCAGCTCTGAGGGCAGGACAGGAGGTGAGAAGAGCATCTCACCTGGTTTGGTTTTTTTTATTGGCGACCCACAGCAAAGTGTGTCCGGGTAGACGCCAGGCTGGCGAGAACTGCGGACTCGCCGGGCTGTGAAGCCAGCTTGAGCATCAGGCTGGTAGGACCCATGCCTTTGTCCTACTCTGTGATTTTCCCTATGACCAAGGGCACGAGAGACAGATGCAGAGGAACACAGTGACCATCTCTGGTAAGGGAAAGGATCGGGTACAAGCAAGAGTTCTCCAACAAAAATCACAAGGGTCGCCCCACCCAAAGCACTGGTTGACACAAATGTTTTCTCAGCTACTGGCAATTTCGGAAGGGAAGACACGGCAGAGCTTTGTATGACTTGGCTTGATCGGGCCCCGGGCAGAGATCCAGGAGACCAAGAAGAATCCTTACCTTTTCTGCCTTGCCAGGCCCCGGGGACTCTCAGCTGCAGCCTCTGGAGTGAGCAGAAGGTTCCAGCTAATGATACCCCATCACCGTGGCCAGAAGCCATAGGCATAGGAGAGAGAAGACTTTCCTTCTACCCTCCTACGTTCAATGGCTGGGTCTACAAATAAGCTGACAGTGGGCAGATTAACAGGAGAGAAGGTGTACAAATTTATTAATTTTTATTTTTTTAAGATTTCTTCATTTATTTTAGAGAGAGAGCGAGAGCACATGTGTGGAGGGCAGGGCCAAGAGAGAATCTTCAAGCAGACTCCCTGCTGAGTGTGGAGCCTGATGCAGGGCTCCATCTCACGACCCATGAGATCATGACCTGAGCTGAAACCAAGAGTCTGATGCTTAAAGGACTGAGCCACTCAGGCATCCCCAAAATTTATTAATTTTTAATTTCACATGCATGGGAGTATTAGGAAAAAAAAATGTCTGTTTTTTTAAATGGTCAATTATTAAAAAAAAAAAAATTCAGTTATTTTCGATGGGGGTGCCGAGAGCATTCAATAGAGAAAGGATGGTCTTTTCAGCAAATGGGCTGGGAACACTGGATAGTCACATGCAAAAAAAGGGGGGGGGGCAGTTGGTCCCTTACCTTCTACCACATATAAAAGTTAAAACAAGTCAAGACCTAACGTGAGAGCTAAAGCCACACAACTCTTAGATGAATCATTGTGAAGATGGGAGAAAAATCATAGTTTAAAAAAAAATTATTAGAAGGGGCGCCTGGGTGGCTCAGTCAGTAGGCATCTGCCTCCGGCTCAGGTCGTGATCCCAGAGCCCTAGGATCGAGTCCCACATCTGGCTCCGTCCTCGGCGGGAAGCCTGCTTCTCCCTCTCCCACTCCCCCTGCTTGTGTTCCCTCTCTCGCTGTGTCTCTTTCCACCAAATAAATAAATAAAATCTTAAAAGAAAAAAAAAATTTAGGGAAAAAAAAACATGAGGGGAGATCTTCATGACATTGGATTTTGCAAGGATTTCACAGATAGGACACCAAAAGCACAGGTAAAAAATAGATAAGTTGGCCTTTATCAAAATTAAAAACTTTTGTGCATCAAAGGACACTGTCAACAGAGTGAAAAGGCAGTCCACAGAATGGAAGAAAGTATTCACAAATCATATTTATAGTAAGGGATTAGTACCCAGAATATATAAAGAACTCCTACAACCCAACAACAAAAAACAATCCAAGTCAAGTATTGGCAAAAGACTTGAATAGACATTTCTCCAAAGAAGATATACAAATGGCCAATAAGCCCACGAAAACATGTGCATTAGGGAAATGCAAATCAAAAGCACAGTGGGAGGGGCGCTTGGCTGGCTCAGTCAGTGGAGCTCATGACTCTTGATCTTGAGGTCCTGAGTTCGAGCCCTGCATTGGGTGGAGAGATTACCTAAAAATAAAATCTTTAAAAAAAAAAGCACAATGGGATGCCACTTCACACCCAGTAGGATGGCTGTTACAAAAAACAACGCCAGAAGATAACAAATGTTGGCAAGGATGCGGAGAAATTGACCCCTCACGCATTGTGGTGGGAATGTAAAATGGTGCAGCCGCTGTGGAGAACAGTATGGGGGTTCCTCAAAAAGTTAAATATAAAACGACTAAATGGTCTAGCAACTCCATTCTAGGTTATGACTCAGAAAAATTGAAAGCAGGGCCTCAAACAGATATTTGCCCATGAATGTTCATAGTAGCATTGGTCACAGTGGCCAAAAGGTGAAAACAACCCGATGTCCAGCAACAGATGAACAGATAAACAAAATGGGGTCGTGCCATACAAGGAAATCGTATTCAGCCTTAAAAGGGGATGAAATTCTGGAATATACCGCAACAGGAACGAGTGAGAGCACTACGCTCAGTGAATAAGCCAGATGTTAAAGGACAGATATGTATGGGGGCACCTGGGTGGCTCAGTCGTTAAGCATCTGCCTTCGGCTCAGGTCATGATCCCGGGGTCCTGGGATCAAGCCCCACATCAGCTCAGGTCATGATCCCAGGGTCCTGGGATCGAGCCCCGCATTGGGCTCCCTGCTCTGCGGGAAGCCTGCTTCTCCCTCTCCCACTCCCCCTGCTTGTGTTCCCTCTCTCGATGTGTCTCTCTGTCAAATAAATAAAATCTTAAAAAAAAAAAAAGGACAGATATGTATGATTTCACTTACGTGAGGCATCTAGAATCCATGAATTCATTGAGACAGAAGGTAGAATAGGGGTTATCAGGGGCTGGGGGAAGGAAGAATGGGGAATTATTCTTTAATGGGCCCAAAGTTTTGGTTGGGGACGATGGAATATTTCTGGAACCGAATAGTGGTGGTTACACAACACTGAATATATTAATGGCACTGAATCATGCCCCTAAATAGAGTTAAATTTTTTTTTTAAGATTTTATTTATTTGCGAGAGAGACAATGAGAGACAGAGAGCATGAGAGGGAGGAGGGTCAGAGGGAGAAGCAGACCCCCAGCCGAGCAGGGAGCCCGATGTGGGACTCGATCCCGGGACTCCAGGATCATGACCTGAGCCGAAGGCAGTCGCTCAACCAACTGAGCCACCCAGGCGCCCCCCTAAATAGAGTTAAAATGGTAAATTTTATGTTGTGTATATTTACACTAAAAATAATAAACGCTGAGAACAGTGGGGGAAAAAACAGCATTTGTAAACAGGAAATGAGGAACCAGGTCACGTGGGAGGCCATCGTAAGTGCCGTGGCTTTTACTCGGCCTGAGCAGAAAATCTGTAGGTCACGTTTTTCTGACAAAGTGTGTGTTGGCCAAACTCTTGTAATTGGGTGCTGTCAGAGCAGGCACCCACCAGCAGCCAAGGGGAGTGCAGAAGGTGTCTGTCCAACCACTGCCCCCAAGCCCAGGGCCAGGCACAAAGATGCTGGGCAAGTGTTTGTTGAATGAATGAATGCCCTTCACACCATCACGCAGCATCGACCCCTCGAGTGCACGAAGCCGTTGAGATGTTTGTCTCCAGGCTCCCTCCGAAGCTGATGGGCACTCAGTCCCACATAATCTGTCACCCTCAGACATGTCAGTCAAGAGGGTCAGAGTCTGTTTCGAGGGGAAGGGTGTTCAGGGCAGAAGGGACAATACAAGCAAAGGCCCAGAGGCAGGAAAATTCAGGGGTTGCTTTTGGGGCTAGATGAGCTGTCTGCTCTAGGAGAGGCCCGGAGGTACAGCTGAAGACTCGGGCGGGAGCCAGGCCACTCGGGGCCAGGATAAGGAGCATGGTTTTGTCCCAAGGGTCCTGGGGAGTCAAGGCAGGCTCTGAGCAGGAGAGGAGAGATGGGGGCATATTTGTGCTTTGGAAAGAGCCCTGTGGCTGCTGAGTGGAGGGTGAAGGGGAGGAGAAGAGACTGGGTCTGTTGTGGGCACCTTGTGTCCCCAGCACTACCCAGCAAAGAGCAGGTGCATTTGGAATAAATGTACGAAGGAAGGAACACAAATGATTGGATTCTTATATCACAGAATAAAAGCCAAAGCCCCTCGTGGGGCATTCGAGGCCCCACGAACTGGTCCCTTGCCCACCTGGCTGAGCTGCCACACAATCAGGAGCATTGCGCTGTGCACGCTGGACTCCATGCTGTTCTGTAAACCGCCAGCCTTTGTACCAGGGCCTCTGCACTTGCTGTTCCGTCTTCCTGGAATACTCCTCCCCAGAACGCTCCCTGCGGGCAGATGTTCGCTTTTCTGTTTTTGTTCACCTCCGCATCCACAGCACCTAGGACACTGTGCAATACTCAGCACAGTGAATTAGTGGAATTAGTGAATAAATGAATGAATGAGAGCTGCACATCGGCCTCATCAGTAGAAACCTGAGTGAGTTGTGGAGCACGGGGCAGAGGAGACAGGTGCGAGAGCCAGAGGGGCTGGGAAAGTTTGGGGACAGGGTGGGGCTATGTGGGGGCGTGGCCAGGGGCGTGGCTATGGCAGAAGCGTGGAGGGGAGGTTCCCGCTGCATCTGGGTCAGGGAAGGAGGGGGGAAGGTGGGGGGGGCGGGAGGGGGATGGAGGGGCGGGTAGGGGGATGAGGGGTGGGGTTGAACCGGGAATGGGGTGGGATGGACACCGGGGTGGTACTGGATTCCAGTGAAGGGCCTGGCTCCCACTGCCCCCTTCCCAGAGGGGCTTCATGGCAGGATCCATCCTCCAGGCTGACTTCATCCGGGGCTTGGAGATCTATGGAGCCACTGAGGCAGGACTGAAGGACCTGGAGATTAGAGAACTGGGTATGTCTCCATGCCCGTTCGAGGGGGCCTGCCATAAACTGCCTCCTTGTCACCCTGACCCGGAGCCCTCTTGTGGTCGCCTTCCCTCTGCCCCCACCTGGTCTCCCTGAGACTGTCGGAGTGACGCAAACTGTTTGTCCCCTTTCGCTCAGTGAACAATGCAGTGTGCACCCGGCTTGAAAAACTGCTCCAGTGTGAGGCGCCCAAAGCGAGTGCCCAGCTCCTCTTGCTCACACTGCTGCCCTCTGTTGGAAAACCCACGCAGTCTGCTAGCTTTGTTAGAACCAGGTACTCTATTGCCTTCCGCTGGAAATTTTTTTTTTTCTTTTTGGAAAATTGTTTTAAAAAGCTACAAATGTGTGATGTCCAGGACGCGGAGGAAGTCGCTTTCCATGGGGCGCCCTTGTGCAGTGCCCAACCGGTACAACTGTTCAAGCTGCGTCTGGCTCCGCCCTTTTATATTCCTTGGTGCTAACTTTGAGGGGGATGACCCCCATGGGAAAACCAGTACCTGACATTTGAAGTATGTGATTTTCTAGATTTTTATTTGGGATCATTCTTGATTGGCTTCTTTTCTCCTAACCACCCATACACATATCCCCCATACTGACTGAGCCAGGCAGGCACCACTAGTTTTGTTGTTTTACTATTCTTTTTTAAAGATTTTAATTATTTATTTGACAGAGAGAGACACAGCGAGAGAGGGAGCACAAGCAGGGGGAGAGGGAGAGGGAGAAGCAGGCTTCCCGTGGAGCAGGGAGCCCGATGCGGGGCTCGATCCCAGGACCCTGGGATCATGACCTGAGCCGAAGGCAGACGCTTAACGACTGAGCCACCCTTGTTGTTTTATTAAATCAAAAGTATAAAGAGTCAAATAGTTCCAAGGGTTGTTAATGAACACAGCATTTCCCTTTCTCATTTCCTGTTCCGGAGGGCAGGGTGTCTCAACATCTGCCCCACTGACATTTTGGGCCAGTAATTCCGTTCTGGGGGCTGTCTGTGCCTTGTAGGATCCCTGGCCTCAACCCACTAGATGCCTGTAGCACCCACCTTCCAGCTGTGATAACCAAAAATGTCTTCACGTGTTTCCAAATATCCCCTGGGGAGCAAAATCACAGCTGGTCTAGAACCACTGCCCTAGAAGCTACTACTCTCAACTTGTAAAAAAAATATATAACTCGTGGCGCCTGGGTGGCTCAGTCGTTAAGCATCTGCCTTCGGCTCAGGTCATGATCCCAGGGTCCTGGGATCGAGTCCCACATCGGGCTCCCTGCTCGGCAGGAAGCCTGCTTCTCCCTCTCCCACTCCCCCTGCTTGTGTTCCTGCTCTGTCTCTGTCAAATAAATAAATAAAATCGGGGTGCCTGGGTGGCTCAGTTGCACTAGAGAAACTTGTTTTTATTTGTTTAGTTTTAAAGTTTATTTATTTTTAAAGGTTTTATTTGTTTATTTGAGGGGGGAAGCAAGGGGAAGGGCAGAGGGAGAGGGAGAGGGAGAATCCCAAGCAAACTCCATGCTGAGTTGGGAGCTTGTTGTGGGGCTCAATCCCATGACCCTGATAACATGACCTGAGCTGAAATCAAGAGTCAGATGCTTAACCAACTGAGCCTCAGGCACTCCAAAAGTTTATTTATTTTTAAGTAATCTCTACGCCCAACATGGGGCTTGAACTCACAGCCCTGAGATCAAGAGTCACATCTTCTTCTGACTGAGCCAGCCAGGTGCCTTCTGTCCTGCTTCTGTCTGAACTGGTTACCCTATGTGCTGTAAATCCTGGGACCTCCCTTTCTCTTTTTCCTAGGAAGCCCCTGTTTTCATGTGTCATGTGAAACATCACAGCGTTTTTTGGTTTACGCCCTCATTTTGTTGGAGCATCTCCTCTAGTAGCCTCCTGATAAAGGATGTATGGGTGGAGATACTTCAGCCTTGTTTTCTTTCTTTTTTTTTTTAATTTTTAATTGTTATGTTAATCACCATACATTACATCATTAGTTTTAGATGTAGTGTTCCATGATTCATTGTTTGTGCATAACACCCAGTGCTCCATGCAGAACATGCCCTCCCTAATACCCATCACCAGGCCAACCCATCCTCCCACTCACCTCCCCTCTAGAACCCTCAGTTTGTTTTTCAGAGCCCATCGTCTCTCATGGTTCGTCTCCCCCTCCGATTTCCCCCGCTTCATCCTTCCCCTCCTGCTATCTTCTTTTTTTTTTTTCTTAACATATATTGCATTATTTGTTTCAGAGGTACAGATCTGAGATTCAACAGTCTTGCACAATTCACCGCACTTACCAGAGCACATACCCTCCCCAGTGTCCATCACCCAGTCACCCCTCCCTCCCATCCCACCCCGACTTCAGCAACCCTCAGTTTGTTTCCTGAGATTAAGAATTCCTCATATCAGTGAGGTCGTATGATACATGTCTTTCTCTGTTTGACTTATTTCACTCAACATAATACCCTCCAGTTCCATCCATGTTGTTGCAAATGGCAAGATCTCATTCCTTTTGATGGCTGCATAATATTCCATTGTGTATATATACCACATCTTCTTTATCCATTCATCTGTCGATGGACATCTTGGCTCTTTCCACAGTTTGGCTATTGTGGACATTGCTGCTATAAACATTGGGGTGCACGTACCCCTTCGGATCCCTACTTTTGTATCTTTGGGGTAAATACCCAGTAGTGCAATTGCTGGATCGTATGGTAGCTCTATTTTCAACTTTTTGAGGAACCTCCATAGTGTTTTCCAGAGTGGCTGCACCAGCTTGCATTCCTACCAACAGTGTAGGAGGATTCCCCTTTCTCCGCATCCCCGCCAACATCTGTCATTTCCTGACTTGTTAATTTTAGCCATTCTGACTGGTGTGAGGTGGTATCTCATTGAGGTTTTGATTTGGATTTCCCTGATGCTGAGCGATGTTGAGCACTTTTTCATGTGTCTGTTGGCCATCTGAATGTCTTCTTTGGAAAAATGTCTGTTCATGTTTTCTGCCCATTTCTTGACTGGATTCTTTGTTCTTTGGGTGTTGAGTTTGATAAGTTCTTTATAGATTTTGGATACTAGCCCTTTATCCGATATGTCATTTGCAAATATCTTCTCCCATTCTGTTGGTTGTCTTTTGGTTTTGTTGACTGTTTCTTTTGCTGTGCAAAAGCTTTTTATCTTGATGAAGTCCCAATAGTTCATTTTTGCCCTTGCTTCCCTTGCATTTGGCGATGTTTCTAGGAAGAAGTTGCTGCGTTCAGCCTTGTTTTCTATCAGTTATGTGACTTTGGTAAATGACTTCATTTCTCTCAGCCTCAGTTTCATAGCTATAAAATGGGAATAAATCTTTTTGCTGTCTTGACAATGGAATGAAATAATGCACATAAACCTAAGTTGTATGCTCTGTAAGTATTGGCTATTATTATCACACATAGACCAAACAGAAGATCAACATGGTTTTAAAATTTTTAATTTTAAATATTATTTCAAATGTAATGCATACCCTCATTTTGTAAAATTTAGAAAGAGGCTAGCTGTGTATTCTCCTTCTGGAATTAGTGGAAGTTGTTTGAGATTAACCATACAAATGAGAACAATTAGGAAAGCTGGATAAACTATTTTATTTTTTAAAAAGATTTATTTATTTATTTTAGAGAGTGAAAGAGCACGAATGGGAGGGGCAGAGAGAGGGAGAGAGAATCCCAAGCAGACTTTGCACTGTGCACCGAGCCCATAGCAGGACTCGATCCCAAGACCCTGAGATCGCGACCTGAGCCAAAACTAAGAGCTGGCCACTCAACCAACTGTGCTGCCCAGGTGCCCCTGGATAAAATATTTTAAAAATAACTGTCTGAGGGCACCTGGCTACCTCACACACTTGGTAGAGCGTGTGACTTTTGACCTCGGGATCAAGAGTTCAAGCCCCACATTGGGTGTAGAGATTACTTAAATAAATAAACTACAAAATAATGATCTTTAAAGAGCTATTAAAAAAAGAAAACAACAGGGGCGCCTGGGTGGCTCAGTCGGTTAAGCGACTGCCTTTGGCTCAGGTCATGATCCTGGAGTCCCGGGATCGAGTCCCGCATCGGGCTCCCTGCTCGGCAGGGAGTCTGCTTCTCCCTCTGACCCTCCCCCCTCTCATGTGCTTGCTCTCTCTCATTCTCTCTCTCAAATAAATAAATAAAATCTTTAAAAAAAAAAAGAAAAAAGAAAGAAAGAAAACAACACTGAAGACATCATAGAACTACAAAGGCAATGAAGAATCGCAGCACCAAGACCTGAGGGAGGAAAGAACCCAAGAAAGGCAAATCTGACATTTGGAGGAACATTTCCCTTCAAGGTGGCTGAGAGTTTAGGAAGCTCACCAGGGCTTTCAACGTACTGTTGGTGGTGCAACAAATAACGTCGTTCAAAGCTCTGGAAAATACCCAAGGCTTTGGTTGGGACCCTGAAGAACTCTAATCCCGGAGTTAGGGCAAAGCGGGAATACATTAGGTTTCACAGGAACTGAAGCCGGGTTTCCAACGATCTCCCTCCCTGCGAGGGTTAAGGTGACACGATATTTTAGCGCCCCCTAGTTTAGCTGCCTGGAAGAAACCAAACACACACAGGCGCACAGCAAAACCCCACAAAACCCCCCTGTCATCTTCCCATATAGCCCAGAGCCTCAAATTCGCAATATCTTCCTTTATACTAAACATCCAAGTTTTGGGTAGTACTAAAATCTCAGCAATATCAGGCATATTAGACGAAAAATCATGACCGAAACCAAAAGAAATAATAGGTTAAGGTAAACAGGTCCCCATGTGACCAAGATCATGGAAATATTTGCGTAGATTTTTCACAATTGTGAGAAGATATGTATAACATAAAAAATTACCATTTTAATCATTTTAAAATGTACAACCCAGCGGCATTAAGTACATTCACAGTGTTGCCCAGACATCACCACTCTCTATTTCCAGAGCTTTCTCGTCCCAAACAGAAACTCTGGAACTATTAAGCAGTAGCCCCCATTTTTCCCTACTCCCAACCCCTGGTAGCCTGTATTCTACCTTCTATGTCTATGAACTTGCTGATTCTAGATACCTCCTACAGGTGGAATCGTAGACTATTTTTCCTTTTTTGTCTGCCTCATTTCACGTAGTATAATGTTTTCAATTTCATCCATATTGTAGCGAGTATGGGAACTTCTCTCCTTTTATTTTCTTTATGTTTTGTTGTATTTTTTTTATTTTCAAGGAGGCTCAATGCCCATGTGGGGCTTGAACTCACCACCCTGAGATCAAGAGTCACATGCTGGGGCACCTGGGTGGCTCAGTTGGTTAAGCATCTGACTCTTGATTTCGGCTCAGGTCATGATCTCAGGGTCCTAAGATCAAGCCCCATGACAGGCTCCACGCTAAATATATGTAACATAAAATTTGCCACTTGAACTGTATTTAAGTTCAATTGTGAAACCATCACCACCATCCCTCCCCAGAACTTTCTCAATGTCCCGTGCTGAAATTCGGTACTCATTGAACAACAACTCCCCATCCCTCCTGATCCCCAGCTCCTAGAAACCACCATTCCGCTTTCTGTCTCTATGCATTTGACTGTTTTCAGTACGTCATATAAGTGGGATCATACAGTATATGCCCTTTTCTGTGCCTCGCTTATTTCATTTAGCATATTTTCAAAATCCATCCATGTTGTAGCACGTGCCACAATTTCCTTCCTTTTTAAGGCTGAAGAATATTCCATTGTATGTACGCAGCAATGTTCACAAGGGATATTGGTCTGTGGATCTCTTTTCTTGTAGAGTTCTTTCTCTGGCTTTGGTATCTGGCCAATGCTGGCCTCATAGAATAAGTTAAGAAGTTTTTCCCTCCTCTTCAGTTTTTGGGAAGAGTTGAAGAAGGATTGGTATTATTTCTTTTAATGTTTGGTAGAATTTATCAGTTAAGCCATCTGTCCCGGGATTTCCTTTCTTGGGAAGTTTTTCACTACTGATTCAATCTCCTTACTAGTTACAGGTCTATTAGAGTTTTCTCTTTCTTCCTGATACAGACATGGTAGGTTTTGTGTTCCTAGGAATTTGTCCATTTCATCTAGATTATCCAGTTTGTTGGTGTACAACTGTCCATAGTGCTCTCTTATCGTCTTTTTATTTCTGCAGAATCAGTAGTAATAGCCCATCGTCTTTGAGTTTAGTGATTTCAGTGTTTTCTCTTTTTTTCTTAGTCAATAAAGATAAGTGTCAATTTTGTTAATCTATTCAAAGAACCAATTTTTGGTTTCATTGATTTGCTTTATTATTTTTCTATCCTTTATTTTCTCTGCTCTAATCTTTATTTTTTATTTTCTTCTCTTAGCTTTGAATTTAGTTTGTTCTTCTTTGTCTAGTTCCTTAAGTTATAGTTAAGTTGTTAATTTGAGATCCATTTTTTTTAAAGATTTTTATTTGTTTGTCAGCAAGAGAGCACACGAGCAGGGGAAGTGGCAGGTAGAAGGAGGAGCAGGCTCCTCACTGAGCAGGGAGCCCGATGCGGGGCTCGATCCCAGGATCTTGGGATCATGACCTGAGCTGAAGGCAGATGCTCAACCGACTGAGCCACCCAGGTGCCCCCCTTTTTTCTTTTTTAATGTAAGCGTTGACAGCTGTAAATTTCCCCCTTACACTGCTTTCACTACATCCCATAAATTTTGGTATGTTGTGTTTTTATTTTCATATTTATTTGTCTCTACATATTCTTCAATTTCCTTTGTGACTTCTTCTTTGACCCACTGGTATTTAAGAGCTGTAGAAGTTCTTCATATATTATAGATCTTAATCTTTTATCAAATGTATGATTTGCACATATTTTCTGCCATTTTGTGAGTTGCCTTTTCACTCTGTTGATAGCGTCTTTTAATTCAAAAAAGGTCTCAATTTTGATGAAATACAATTTATCTGTCTTTCTTTTGTTGCTTGTGCTTTTGGTGTCATACCCAAGAAATCATCATTGCCAAACCCAGTCTCCATGAAACTTTCCCCCTATGATTTCTGTGACGAGTTTTATGATTTTAGCTCTTACATTGAGGGCTTTGATCCATTTTGAGTTTGTGTATTTTGTGTCTTGCTCCGTATATTTGGGGGCTCTGATGTAAGTCTGTATAATTGTTGTATCTTCTTGCTGCATTGAACTTTTTTTTAAAGAATTTATTTATTGGGGTGCCTGGGTGGCTCAGTCGTTAAGCGTCTGCCTTTGGCTCAGGTCATGATCCCAGGGTCCTGGGATCGAGCCCCGCATCGGGCTCCCTGCTCGGTGGGAAGCCTGCTTCTCCCTCTCCCACTCCCCCTGCTTGTGTTTCCTCTCTCGCTCTGTCTCCCTCTGTCAAATAAATAAATAAAATCTTAAAAAAAAAAAAAGAATTTATTTATTTCTTTGACAGAGAGAGAGCACAAGCAGGGGGAGCAGCAGAGGGAGAGGGAGAAGCAGGCTCTCAGCTGAGCAGGGAGCCCGATGTGGGGCTTGATCCCAGGACCCTGGGATCATGACCCAAGCCCAAGGCCGACACTTAACCAACTGAGCCACCCAGGTGCCCCATGCATTGTACTTTTTAAAAATACACTGCTCTTCTTTCTTTTTTGTAATCTTTTAAAAACTTAGTATCTGGGGCGCCTGGGTGGCTCAGTTGGTTAAGCGACTGCCTTTGGCTCAGGTCATGATCCTGGAGTCCTGGGATCGAGTCCCGCATGGGTCTCCCTGCTCGGCGGGGAGTCTGCTTCTCCCTCTGACCCTCCCCCCTCTCATGTGCTCTCTCTCTCTCATTCTCTCTCTTTCAAATAAATAAATAAATAAAAATTTTAAAAACTTAATATCTATTTTTCTGACAAATGTGTAGCCTCCTCAACTCTCTTTTTTGTTTTTTGTTTTTTTGGGTTCTTTTTAAAAATTTTATTTATTTATGTGACAGAGAGAGACACAGCGAGAGAGGGAACACAAGCAGGGGGAGTGGGAGAGGGAGAAGCAGGCTTCCTGCTGAGCAGGGAGCCCGATGTGGGGCTCGATCCCAGACCCTGGGATCATGACCTGAGCCGAAGGCAGACGCTTAACGACTGAGCCACCCAGGCGCCCCATCCTGTGTTACTTTTAGAATTGGGGGGAGGATGTAAGGTGGCATACCAAGAACAAATAGGGGTTAAAAGCCCAACCACTAGGAACCCCTTGTCCTGTGACTGTCAGCAGCCATTTTCCCAAGTCTGTTTTCTGAGGATGGGCTCAGGAATCTTAAAAGCAGGGGCGCTCAGCGGGAAGACTGCTTCTCCCTCTCCTACTCCCCCTGCTGGTGTTCCCTCTCTCACTGTGTCTCTCTCTGTCAAATAAATAAAGAAAATCTTAAAAAAAAAAAAAGAGGGGCGCCTGGGTGGCTCAGTTGGTTGGGCGACTGCCTTCGGCTCGGGTCATGATCCTGGAGTCCCGGGATCGAGTCCCGGATCGGGCTCCCTGCTCAGCGAGGAGCCTGCTTCTCCCTCCAACCCTCCCCCCTCTCATGTGCTCTCTCGCTCTCTCTCTCTCATGCTCTCTCTCTCTCATTCTCTCTCTCAAATAAATAAATAAATAAAATCTTAAAGAAAAAAAAAAGAAAAAAGTACCCTGGTAATAACCCAAATAGACCAAATAACATTGACAGGGGAAAATTGAACTAATGTCTTAAAGAGGTGCTTCCCTTTTCTGTATATTTTTGAAGTTGTTTTCTTAATGGTTACCTTGGTATTAGAGTTAACATGTTAAACTTACAACAGACTCGTTTTAGTAATACAAACTTATTTTCAATTGTATTCAAACACTCCACTCCTATACAATTCCATCTCTCTTGGTTATATTATTATTGTCACAGATTCCATTTTCATACATTGTGTGTCCATTCACAGATAATTTTGTAATTACATACATAATTTTGTAATTACATACATAAATTTGTAATGATTGTTTCGTACATTTGCATCTATCATATAGAAAAAAAAAAAAACAGGAGTTATGAACCAAAAGGAAAATAATGCTGGCTTTTCTATTTACCTATGTAGTTAACTTTTTTTTTTTTTAAGATTTTATTTATTTGACAGAGAGAGACACAGCAAGAGAGGGAACACAAGCAGGGGGAGTGGGGGAGGGAGGAGCAGGCTTCCCACTGAGCAGGGAGCCCGATGCGGGGCTCGATCCCAGGACCCCGGGATCATGACCCGAGCTGAAGGCAGGCGCCCAATGACCGAGCCACCCAGGCGCCCCTATGTAGTTAACTTTTATTTTTTATTTTTTTTAAAGATTTTATTTATTTATTTGAGAGAGAGAGAATGAGAGAGAGAGAACACCTGAGAGGGGATAGGGTCAGAGGACGAAGCAGACTCCCTGCCGAGCAGGAAGCCCGATGCGGGACTCGATCCAGGGACTCCAGGATCATGACCTGAGCCGAAGGCAGGCGCCCAACGACCGAGCCACCCAGGCGCCCCTATGTAGTTAACTTTTTAAAAAGATTTTATTTATTTGTTTGTTTGTTTAGAGAGCACAGGCAGGGGGAGGGACCAAGGAGGAGGGAGAGAATCTTAAGCAGACTCTGTGCTGAATGCTGAACCCTATGCTGGGCTCAATCTCACCACCCTGAGATCATGACCTGAGCCAAAATCAAGTTGGTTGCTTAACCAACTGAGCCACCCAGGTGCCCCTTACAGCTATATTTTCTAGTGTTGTTTTTTTTTTCTTTTCAGCCTGAAAGACTCCCTTTAGCATTTCTTGTAGGGCAAGTCTACTGGTAATGATCTGCCTTAGCTTTTGTTTATCTGAGAGTGTTTAATTTTTCCTTCATTCTTTTTTTTTTTTAAGATTTTATTTATTTGTCAGAGAGAAAGAGCACAAGCAGGGGGAGCAGCAGGCAGAGGGAGAAGCAGGCTCCCCACTGAGCAAGGAGCCCAACGCAGGACTTGATCCCAGGACCCTGGGATCATGACCTGAACCAAAGGCAGACACTTAACTGACTGAGCCACCCAGTCATCCCTAGATATATCTTTTGAAAATGCAAACAACCCAGCTAAAAAATGAATGGGCACCCTACAAAAGAGGAAATCCAAGTGACCGGCACACACATGAAAATGTTTTCAATCTTATTTTTTTTTTCCTTTGGAGAGAGAGCACGTGCGTGCGCGAGCAAGGTGGGGGTGGGCAGTGGGGGAGGGAGAGAGAGAATGCTAAGCAGGCTCCAGGCCCAGCGCGGAGCCCCACGCAGGGCTCAATCTCACCACCCCGGACCATGCCTTGAGCAGAAATCCAGAGTCAGACACCAGATGGAGCCACCCAGGTGCCTCTCAACCTTATTCTCACTGAGGAACTACAGATTATAACCGGAGTAAGACGCAACTACCCAGCCACTAAAATGGCTCACCCTAAAATTATTGACAGTACCAAGTGCAGTCGGGGATATGGAACAACCGGAATTCTTTTTTTTTTTTTTTTTAAGATTTTTATTTATTTATTCATGAGAGACAGAGAGAGAGGCAGAGGGAGAAGCAGGCTCCCAAGGAGCAGAGAGCCCGATGTGGGACTCGATCCCAGGACCCTGGGATCATAACCTGAGCCGAAGGCAGACGCTTAACCATCTGAGCCCCCCAGGCGCCCCTGGAACAACCGGAATTCTTAAGCTTTGCTAGTGGGCATGTAGATGTGCAGGATCGGGAAAACTGGCAAGTCCTCCTAAGATTGGAGATCCGCATACTCTGTGATCTCTCCATTGCCGCCCTAGTTGTCTCTGAGTGCACATGGCCTCCAAAAGACACATACGAGAGTGCTCCTAGATGAATTATTTGCGACAGCCCCAAACCGGACACAACTTAGGTGTCAGTCGATAGGTGGATAGCTAAATAAAGCATGCCGTATTCACACAATGGAAAATTACAGCAATGAACAGGAATGACCTCCTGCTACACCCAGCGTGGATGGATCTTCGAAACATCACGTTTAGCCGAGGAGGCCAGAGAGGAAAGTGTACATACTGCGTGAGCCCACTTACATGAAGTTCAGAACTGGGCAAAACTATTCCAGGGCGTGTTAGAGGTCAGGACAGTGGTGAATGAGAGAGGAAGCATGGGGGATGACTGCAAGAGAAGACTCTGGGAAGCTGTCGCTACCTTCTTTCTTCGTATGGTTGGAAATTAGGGATTTGTACTCGCTTTTTATGTTAAAGATCTGTGGTATGTGTATGGTATGCTTTTATAAAAAGTTTATACATCAAAAAATCCAGAAAGAGAATTTTTTTTTACAATTAATCCTAATTAAATGCAGCTGGCTTTTTCTTTTTTTTTTTTTTTTAAGATTTTATTTATTTATTTGAGACAGAGAGAATGAGAGAGAACACATGAGATGGGGGAGGGTCAGAGGGAGGAGCAGACTCCCTGCCGAGCAGGGAGCCCGATGCGGGACTCGATCCCGGGACTCCAGGATCATGACCTGAGCCGAAGGCAGTCGCTTAACCAACTGAGCCACCCAGGCGCCCTGGCTTTTTCTTTTAAGATTTTATTTATTTATTTGACAGAGAGACACAGCAAGAGAGGAAATACAAGCAGGAGGAGTGGGAAAGGGAGAAGCAGGCTTCCTGCTGAGCAGGGAGTCCGATGCGGGGCTCGATCCCAGGACACTGGGATCGTGACCTGAGCCAAAGGCAGACGCTCAACGACTGAGCCACCCAGGCGCCCCAGAAAGACAATTTTATGAAACAAAGGTGAAAATCTCCCTTCGTTCTCTATCTCATTCCCCAAAAGTGACCCCCAATTAAAACTGTGGTAGATTTTCGGGCGCCTGGGTGGCTCCGTTGGTTAAGCGACTGCCTTCGGCTCAGGTCATGATCCTGGAGTCTCAGGATCGAGTCCCGCATCGGGCTTCCTGCTCAGCAGGAAGTCTGCTTCTCCTTCTGACCCTCCCCCCTCTCATGTGCTCTCTCTTTCTCATTCTCTCTCTCAAATAAATAAATAAAATCTTAAAAAAAAAAAATGTGGTAGATTTTTTTCTCTATGCACATGGAAGTATATATATACTATATAATATGTATAAATTACGTATTATATATTATACACGTTATGTTATACAAGTATGTATATGTATGCATAAGTATATGTGTGTATACATATACATATAACACAACATATATACATATGTGTATGTATAGAACATATATATGTTATACATATACATATAACACAACATACATACATACATATTATATATGTATATGTATATATTACACATTACACATATATGTATGACATGTCATATATTATTTATACATATGTATGTATATGTATAAATATATGTGTAAATATGTATAAATGACATATGCATAATATGTATAATATGCACAATATGTATATGCATGTATGTATGAAATCATTTAAAATATACATTATATATTATATACACATATATGTATAAATAACATGCATATAACATGTATACATTATATATGTATAATATACACTATATATGTGTATATATATAAAATCTGGAGGGCAGGCAGCTTGCCGTTCTGCACATGCCTTTTACCAGTATGCATATATCTTGGGGATGGTTCTAAGCAGAATGAACAGCAGACCCACCCTTTGTACAGGCTGCACAGTGATCCACCCACTGGCTACACTGTATCTTTTTAGTCATTCCTCATTGATGAACATTCAGGGTGTTTCCCCTTATGTGTGACTACAAATAGTGTTGCAACCAACATCCTTGGACATATTCATTTCCTGCACGTGGATCTTGGAAAGCAATAAATTTCCAGAAGTGGAGTTTTTGATGGGTCAAAGGGCATGTGCATTTTAAATTCTAGCTGCTGCTACTTTTTAGAAAATGTGTTCCATGCTCAAAGACAAGTAAGCTAGGAAATAAGAAAATGGGAGTGGGGCAGGGCTAGTGAAGGGAAGGACTGGTTGGTTCTATCTTCTTCCCCAGAGACTCTTGCATATTGTAAACTGCAACATG
This sequence comes from Mirounga leonina, assembly GCF_011800145.1. Lineage (NCBI taxonomy): Eukaryota > Metazoa > Chordata > Mammalia > Carnivora > Phocidae > Mirounga > Mirounga leonina. The sequence continues at coordinate 2,044,567 of NW_023270718.1, forward strand.
ATGTCGGTGGTCCAGGTGAAACGGGGCTGGAAGGGATGGTGTTTAAGGACAGCGGAGCTCTGGACACTCTGCAGGGGACCCAGCCAGCATCCCCCAGCCTCAGCTTGGTGTGGAGGAGATTCCCCAGGGGAGTAGAGAGATGGGAGTGAACTTGAGAAGGAGGGGCAGGTGAAGGAATTGGAGAGAAAAAGATGCTGTGCTCCCGGCTCTTCTCTTCTCATGACTAGAACTTTCCTGCCCCAAGTGGTCATCAGGTAAGACGCGGTCCCTTTCTCTTCCACGCTGGATCCTCCCCCACCCAACCTCTAAGCTTTGTCTATTCCCAGCTGTCCCATCCACGTTTCCAGCTCTGCCCTGTCCCTCTGACTCAACAGTAGGGCGGCTCTAAGGGCTCGTGGAGGTGTAGGAATCAGTTGAATCCTCTTGTCCCCCTTGGTGGTGACCACCTTCCAACGAAGGCCTCCTCCTCCAGGGGCAAAGACATCATCACCAACATGTCTGCAATGATTGACAAGAACCCCTATTATATTGTTAGCAATGTACTCCGACCCCACAGACCCGGCCCAGGGCTGTCCTGCCTGCCTTGCTGCAATCTCCTGCTTATAGCCCTTTGTTCTGGCATTGAAAGTTATGGTGCAAAGTCTTTGTGTGTGTGTGTGTGTGTGTGTGTGTGTGTGTTTAAAATGCCACCTGCGTCTGGGGCTACTAATAGGTCAGACAGACATCTGGGGCACGGTCCAGTGAATAGGGCAGGGTTGGCTGGTTTGTTTATTTGCTTATAGAGAAACAGGAGGCTAGGGGTCAAGATGTGCGACTGGCCCAACTCGAATGTTGGGTGGGTGTATGGGAACAAGGGTAGGGCTTAGAACACGCAGATATTCAGGTGTTAAGGGCAGGACTTGGGCCCTGAGTCTGGAGGCTTTCTGGAGCCACGCAGTGTTCTAGGATCAAGGACGGCGCTGGGCAGGAGCGGGCTGGCGGAGTCCGCACAGGGAACGCTCTGGTCCTGGGACCCGCCGTCTCCTTCCTCCGCAGGCCATCACGTGAAGCTTCTCCGTGGCAGTGGGCGCAGGGTGCTCCTCTCGGGGGTCACCCTGCAGGTGCCTAGCCGGAGTGGGCAGCTCAGAAGGGGAGGGGCTCTGGCAGGGGCAGGAGCTTAGGGACTGTGGAAGCTCAGGGGCTGGGGCGGGGGATGTCTCAGAGAGGGCGGTGACTCAGGAGGGCTTCGCGGCGCGGCGCTCCGCAGGGGTGGGTTCCCGCGGGGGCGTGGCCTCTGCGGGGCGCGCCCCCTGGGGCGTGGTCGCCTGGGGGCGTGGTCTCGGGAGGAGCTCGGAGACCCGGGGCGGAGGCGCGGGTGGGTGGGGCTCTGGGATTCTGAGAGGGTCTGGGAGCTTGGGCGCGTGGGGACCGGAGTTCTTCTCTTGACCCCCTTCCTGCAGACAGTGAGCCCCTTTATGGCCGACACAAATATGACCAGACACGTGCAGTGCAGGCTGCACGCGTCTGGTCATATTCCGAAGACTGCTCGGCAGATGTTGGACAAACTTGGCCTTACCTCCCAAACCACACTGTGCAGGGTGCCTTCGTGGGCAGCCACGGGCAGAGAGCTGGACATTCCCTGGCCCAGCTCCGGTAGTCCTCAGAAGCAGGGGAGGTGTCCAGAGGTGGGGAGGGCCCCCACCTTGGGCTGGAGAGAGAGGAGAGGAAGAGACAGAGGGACCCAAGAGTGGGGTGTTCCCGATTCCTGGTACCTCTCTTTCCCAGGGTTTCCTGCTGCCCCTCCTCCTGCCCAGTCGGTTTCTCTCAGTCGCTGGGAGTACAGTTAACAGCCCGGTGGAGGAGCTCATATCACGCAAAGTGCTTTGATAAAAGCCCTTGAAGAGGTGTGGCCACGTGCCCCCCCCTCCCCCATCCAGGGCCAGGGCTGTTGTTAGCAAAGAAGTCCCACACGTGGGAATAGAGGGACAAGCAGGCCAATGGAACAGAACTAGACCGCCGAACACCTGGGCACTCAGCGACAACTGGGACATCTCAGCCTCTGACAGAAAGAGCTTTTAACATATGGTGTTCAGACAACCAGATAGGCATTTGGAGAAAAACAAAGTTATATAGAGATCTAAAATTGCAGTGGTGGTTGTTGCAAAACTTCGTGAATATTTTGAAAAGCGGTGAATTGTACACACTTAAAGCGTGAATCTCATGGTAGGTGAATCATATCAGGATAAAAATAATTTTTCAAATAGAGTCCTCCCCCCACCAAGTGTATTGATGGCTGCAACTTCTTTTGAAATGCATTGAAAAGTTAGGTGAATTAACGGACGGATAGAAGGATGCATAGAGTGGATAAAAATATGAGAAGACAAAAATGGTAAAGTGTTAGTAATAGAATCCAAGTGGCAGACACGTGGGTGTTCGCTGTACACTTCTTTTAACTTTCCTGTGTGTTTGAAAATCTTCATAATAAAATGCTGGGGGAAATTCAGGGGCAATAAAATCAAATTTATAAACAAAACTCCTTAAGCAGATTTAGAAACTGGTTAAGAAAATATGATCCCATAAACAAAGTAAAAATGTGACCATCTCAGAGAAAATATTTACAACTCACATCACACACAAAATGTTTATGTCCTTAATATATAAGAAAAAACCAATAGCCCAATGTTTTAAAATGTACAAAAGAATGAACAAACGGTTCACAGAGAAATAGATATGAATGGTCCTTAACTATATGGAAAGATGCTCAACTTCACCCATAATAAGAACAATGCCAATGGAAACTTCTCTGAAGAAGCTTTCTCCCCTATAAAATTGGCAAAAAGGCATAAACTGGAAAGCACACTCTCATGCATTGCTGGTGGGGCATGCCAAATGATAACCTTCATGGGGAGAAATTTGACAATAGCTAACTAACAAAACAACGTGCGTTTACTCTCCCACTTCGCAATGCTCCTTCCAGGAAGATACCGTGAAGACCCACCTGCGCCTATCGAACGATCCGGGGGTGAGAGTGGAATGGAGCCAAATACCTTTAAAGAACAGAAAGGAGGCCCAGCATCTCTGAAACAGGGGGGGCTATTTTTAACTTTCTATTTTGAAGACTAGTATCCATATACTATTCATCTAGATTCACTGCTCATTAATATTTGCTTAACTTGCTTTTATCTCTCTCCATGCATATGTGATGATGATGAATGGCCCATTTGAAAGTTGAGACATCGTGATCCTTTACCTCGAAATGCTTTAGCGAGTAATTCCTAAGAACAAAGACATTATCCTAAAGACAACGGTGATGGAATTTAGGAAATTTATCATGGACATGTACTGGTTTTTTTTAAGATTTTATTTTTAAGGAATCTCTGCACCCAATGTAGGGCTTGAATCTACAACCCTGAGATCAAGAGTCGCAGGCTCCACCAACGGAACCAGCCAGGCTCCGAGACATGTACTATTTTTATTTTTTTATTATTTTATTTTTTATTTTTTAAAGATTTTACTTATTTATTTGACAGAGAGAGACAGATAGTGAGAGCAGGAACACAAGCAGGGGGAGTGGGAGAGGGAGGAGCAGGCTTCCTGCCGAGCAAGGAGCCCGATGCGGGACTCGATCCCAGGACCCTGGGATCATGACCTGAGCCGAAGGCAGACACTTAACGACTGAGCCACTCAGGTGCCCCAACATGTACTATTTTTAATACACAGTCTATATTCAAAAATGTCCAAGTGTCACAAAAATGTCTTTTTTAGCCCTGTTTTTTCCAAACCAGGATCACACATTGCATTGAGTTGTCCTGTTTCTTTAGCCTCCTTTAATCTGCAGCACTTCTCACCATGTCTTTGTGCTCCGTGACATGAACATCTTTGAAGCAGAACTGTTTTGAAGTTGAAAAACACTGAATTTTGTGGAATCAGGGCTTTATTATTGGAATAAGATCTTACACAATTGCAGATGATGGTGGGGAATGAAGGTCCAGAGAGGGGAGTCGGGGGGAGAAGTGGAAAATCACCAACCAGACCTCTCGAAGAGGTGCACAAGTCCGAGCTTCCAGGAAAATATCTGGGAAGCTGGCATATCCAGCTGTCAGAGTGGCATCGCGAAGGACAACCGGTGACGAAGTCTCCAGAAGGCTGTTGCCTCTGCATCCGCTGGTGGGCCTGGGGGTCACCGTTGGTCAGCAGGGCAGAAAGTTGAGATGAACAGAGTGTGAGGGAAATAGGTCACAAGGTCCTGTGCTTTTGTCTGTCTGTCTGTCTGTCTCACGACAGCAGAGAGCAAGAGGGAGCTGGAACCCAGTGGCACATCCATATTTGTCTCTTGCCATGTCTGAATAGAACCACCAGTCAGAAGCAATGACCACGCCTCACTTCTTCCATTGAGTTTTCATATGGTTTTCTCTGTGGCCTGCTCTAACCTTGAACCGTGAGGGGAAAGGGGTTCTGAGGAACGTAGGCGCCGCTCAGCCCAGTTGACCCAGTACAAAATCACCAGAGAACATGCCCTGTTTCCTCGAGTTCCTAGAAGAGCTTCTGTGATATTGGTTATCGGTTAAGTGTCTGGAAGATTTCACCAGTGAGACCATCTGGGCCCCGAATTTTGCGGGAAAGTTAATTTGGTGTTAAATTTCTTTGGTAGATATAGACTATTCAGATTCCCTATTTTTCCTTGGGTCAGTTGTGGTTAAGCTTTATTTTTCAAAGAATTTATCCACTTCATCTAAATTTTCAAATGCATTGACATGAAGTGGTTCCTAATATCCTCTTATTACATTTTTTCATGCTTGTAGGATCTCTAGTGATGTCTTATTTTAGTTCTTTTTTTTTTTTAAAGATTTTATTTATTTATTTGAGAGAGAGAGACTGAGAGAGAGAGAGCATGAAAGGGGGGAGGGTCGGAGGGAGAAGCAGACTCCCCGCTGAGCAGGGAGCCCGATGCGGGACTCGATCCAGGGACCCCAGGATCATGACCTGAGCCGAAGGCAGTCGCTTAACCAACTGAGCCACCCAGGCGCCCTTATTTTAGTTCTTGATATTGGTCATCTGTTTTCTCTTTTTTTTCCCCCTTTATTGCCCTTAATAGGGATTTGTTCAGTATATTAACCTTTTATTTATTTTATTTATTTTTTTTTTAAAGATTTTATTATTTGAGAGAGAGAGAGGGAGAGCGAACACAGAGAATGGGAGAGGGAGAAGCAGACTCCCCGCTGAGCAGGGAGCCCGACGCGGGGCTCGATCCCAGGACCCTGGGATCATGACCCGAGCCAAAGCCAGACGCTTAAATGACTGAGCCACCCAGGTGCCCCAATTTATTTATTTTAAAGATTATTTTTTATTTTTTAAAATATTTTATTTATTTATTCATGAGAGACAGAGAGAGAGGCAGAGGCAGAGGGAGAAGCAGGCTCCCCGCTGAGCAGGGAGCCCGATATGGGACTCGATCCCAGGACACAGGGATCATGACCTGAGCTGAAGGCAGATGCTTAACCATCTGAGCCACCCAGGCGCCCTGATTTTTTTTTTTTTTTTAATTTTTAAGTAATTTCTACACCCTGCGCAGGGCTTGAGCTCCTGACCCCCGAGATCAAGAGTTGTGCACTCCACGGACTGAATCAGCCAGGTGCCCCCAACCTTTAAATAAACGACTTTGCCTTGTTGATTTTTATATTGCATGTTTTCTATTTCTCTGATTTCTGTTCCTACTACCTATATTACTTTATATTCTACTTTGTTTTTAATTTGTTGTTCTTTTTCTACCACCTTAGATATTTGATTTTAAATTTTACTTTTTTTTTTTTTATTCATGAGAGACAGAGAGAGAGAGGCAGAGGAGAAGCAGGGTCCCAAGGAGCAGGGAGCCCAATGCGGGATTCGATCCCAGGACGCCGGGATCATGACCTGAGCCGAAGGCAGACGCTTAACCATCTGAGCCACTCAGGCGCCCAAATTTTACTTTTCTAATATACACGTTAAAGCTAATTTCCGACTGTGCCACCCAGGTGCCCCTGCAGTGCTCTGATTTAATTCAAAAGTGACTGGAGAACAGGTGTTGGCAAGGATGTGGTGAAAAAGGAACCCTCCTGCACTGTTGGTGGGAATGCAGACTGCTTCAGCCACTGTGGAAGACAGTATGAAGGGTCCTCAAAAAATAAAAAATAGACCTACCCCATGACCCAGTAATCGCACTACTGGGTGTTTAACCAAAGAATAGGAAAACACTAACTCGAAGGGATAAATGCACCCCTGTGTTTATTGTAGTATTATTTACAATAGCCAAGATATGGAAGCAGCCCGTGTCCATTGATAGATGAATGGACAAAGAAGATGTGATATATATTTTTTTCAGCCATAACAAAGAATGAAATCTTGCCATTTGCAACAACATGGACAGATCTAGAGAGTATTTTGCTAAGCAAAATAAGCCAGTCAGAGGGACGCCTGGGTGGCTCAGTCTGTTAAGCGTCTGCCTTCAGCTCATGTCGTGATCCCAGAGTCTTGGGATCGAGCCCCGCATTGGGCTCCTCCCTCAGTAGGGAGCCTGCTTCTCTCTCTGATTGTGCGATATATATATATATATAACAAATAAATAAGATTTTTTTTAAAAAAATAAGCCAGTCAGGGGTGCCTGGGTGGCTCAGTCGGTTAAACGACTGCCTTCGGCTCAGGTCATGATCCTGGAGTCCCAGGATCGAGTCCCACATCGGACTCCCTGCTTGGCAGGGAGTCTGCTTCTCCCTCTGACCCTCCCCCCTCTCATTCTCTCTCTCTCTCAAATAAATAAAATCTTTAAAAAAGCAAAAACAAACCAAAAAAATAAGCCAGTCAGAGAAAGACAAATACCAATGACCTCACTCATGTGTGGAATTTAAGAAACAAAACAAAGGAACAAAGGTGGGGGGAAGGAGAGAAACCAAAAACAGACTCCTCTATAGAGAACAAACTGAAGGTTGGGTGGGGGGGGATGGGTGAACTAAGCAAAGGGGATTAAGAGTACACTTAATCGTGATGAGCGCTGCGAGATGTATAGAATTGTTGAAACAGGGTGCCTGGGTGGCTCAGTTGGTTAGGCGACTGCCTTCGGCTCAGGTCATGATCCTGGAGTCCCTGGATCGAGTCCCGCATCGGGCTCCCTGCTCGGCAGGGAGTCTGCTTCTCCCTCTGACCCTCCCCCCTCTCATGCTCTCTCTCTCTCATTCTCGCTCTCTCAAATAAATAAATAAATCTTTAAAAAAAAAAAAAAAAAGAATTGTTGAAACAATTATATTGTACACCTGAAACTAATATAACACTGTGGTAACTATACTGGAAGTAAAATAAAATAATTTAAAAAGTGATTGCAGAATATATTCTATAAAATTGTCACCCCTTGAAATTTTTATTTTATTTTTCTAAAGGTTTATTTATTCATTTTGGGGGGGTAAGGGCAGAGGGAGAGGGAGAGGGAGTCTCAAGCATACTCCCTGCTGAGTGCGGAGCCCAATGCGGGGTTCCATCCGAAGACCCTGAGATCATGACCTGAACTGAATTCAGATGCTTAACCTACTGAGCCACACAAGCACCCCTCTATTTTATTTTTTAAAGATTATTTTTAAAGATTATTTTCAAGTAATCTCTACACCCAACATGGAGCTTGAACTCACAACCCCAAGATCAAGAGTTTCATGTTCTACCGACTGGCCAGCCAGACGGGTGCCCCCATCCCTTAAAATTACTAAAGGCTTGGTTTATGGCCAGGAATATGGTGTACTTTGGTAAATGGGCCAAATGTAATGCCCTTCTTTATCCCTGATAACTTTCCTTGCTTTGAAGTCTGCTCTGTCTGAAATGAATATACGTAGATCTACTGGCAACACGCATAATACTGAAGGTCCATTTAGTTCCTTTTACCCAGCACATCATGTCTGGCTATCAGGAAAATCTTACAAGGCATTTACCAAAAGGAAAAGAAAAATACAGTTGGAAGAGACAGAGTGAGCATCGGAAGCAGGTATAGCAGGGATGTTGGAATTATCAGACTGGGGATTTAAAGCAACATATGATTCATATGCTAAGGGCTGTAATGGATAAAGTAGACATGCAAGAACAGATTAGCAATGTCAGCAGAGAGACGGAGATCCTAAGGAAAAAAAATCCAAAAAGAAATGTCTGAGGTGTTGGGGGGAGAGGAAGTGTTCCAGTCCTGTGATTAGCGAGCCTGCATCACTAGACCGTGAGCTTCACAAGTGTTTTTAATTTTTCCCCGCTTCTTAAGTTGGGGAGGACAGGTGGGATGGGCTGGAGGCGGGGAGTTCTCTGCCCGCAGGTGCGCTAGGCTCTCGCAAACTAGTTTCTCCTTAGGGTGGGAGCCTCCTTAAGAACAGAGTGCTCTGCTGAATTTCAAAATGGTCCTTTTCCTCCTCTTGCTGCCAGAAGCACAAGTGGGTTTTTCTCTAATATTTACTCTGGGAACCAGCTTGAGCTCCTGGAGGTAAATCTCGTACAATTGTGAGGTTCTCCAAGGACTGGGTCCTCCTGGGGTTTTTAACTCTCAGAATTGTCCACACCGAGCCTCCAGCAATTCATCAATGAGAGTTCTGCTGTTCCCGGGCCCAGCATTGGTCCCCACAACGGTTTCTGCCCACGAGTCAGCCCGGGTAAGTTATTCTCTGTATTCGCTGGTCAGTCTCTCTGATCGTGGGGGCAGGGGTTGGACCTGTGTCCTCACCTCTCTTAAGGATCCCAGTAGAGTTGTCGGCTTTTCAGTCTGTGCAGCTTTTTATTCGGTGTTAAGACGGAGTGGTGACTTCCAAGTTCCTTACTTGTGAAACGGGAAAGCAGAAGCTACCTTTAAAGGGCTATATACACTTGGGAAAAAAATGTGTATTTTGCAGTTGTTCAATGTAGTTGTCTATATGTGTCGATTAGTTCAAGTTGATTAATTGCATTAGTCAAACCTATATTTTTTCCTACCTTTTTTGCTTGTCCTATCAGTTACTGCACGAAGCATGTTAAAATATCCAATTATGATTGTGAATTTGTCTCCTTCTTTTAGTTCTGTCCACTTTTGCTTTATGCTTTTAAGATACATTATTAGGTGCATGCAAGTTTAAGATTATTATATGTTGCTCATCATTTTAAATTATGAAATGTTCCTCTTAATCTTGTAATACTTCTCTCTAAAGTCTACTTTGTCTGATATTAATATGGCCACACCAGCTTTCTTTCTTTTGCTTAGTATTTGCATTGTATGTATTTTCCCTTTCTTTTACTCTAAATCCATCTGTGATTTTATACTTAAGGTAAAAAGAATAGGGGCGCCTGGCTGGCTCAGTCAGTGGAGTGTGCAATTTTTGATCTCAGAGTTGTGAGTTTGAGCCCCATGTTGGGCATAGAGACTACTTAATTTAAAAAAATATTTTTTAACATAAAAAGTATAAGGACACCCAGCTTGGTCAGTCAGAAGAGCCTGTGACTCTTGATCTCGGGGTTGTGCGTTTGAGCCTCATGTTGGGTGTAGAGATTACTTAAAAATAAAACATTAAGGGGCACCTGGGTGGCTCAGTCATTAAGCGTCTGCCTTCGGCTCAGGTCATGATCCCAGGGTCCTGGGATCGAGTCCTACATCAGGCTCCCTGCTAGGCGGGGAGCCTGCTTCTCCCTCTGCCTCTGCCTCTCTCTCTCTCTCTGACTCTCATGAATAAATAAATAAAACATTTAAATATATATATATATACACTTGTATGATCACCATACAAATCAAGGTATAGAACATTTTTATTATTCCAGGAGATCTTTTGTTCTTTCCAGCCAATTTTCCTTAACTCCTCCCGATGATCACAGATCTGGTTTATATTATGATTGATCAGCTTTGCAGAGACTAGAATTTCATCTAAATGAAATGGTATTATCTGTACACTTTTGGGTCTGGCTTCTTTCTTTCAGCATGATGGTTCTGGATTCACCAGTGTTGTTACCTGGATGTAGCCTATTCCTTTTTATAGACAAGTGACATTGTATGACTATACTGTGATTTGTTTCTAATTACCTATTAATAAACATTTGGATTATTTCCAGTTCTTTTGAATTTATGAGTAAATCTTCCACGAACATTTGTGTAAAGTCTGCTTGTAGACAATGTGCTTTCATTTCTCTTGGTTAAATACCCAAAAGGAATTTCTCAGTCATCAGATAGAACTATGTTCAACTTGACAACAATGTCTGGTGTTGTCAGTCTTATAAAATTTTAGCCTTCCTGGAAGACGTGTAGTGATATCTCTTTGTGGTATTAATTTTCATTTCTCTGGTGATTGTAGATGTTGAATATCTTCGTGTGTCTGTTGGCCGTTCGAATATTTTCTTTTTGGAAGTGTTAAGGGTTTTGCTCACTTGGAAAGTGGATTTTTAAAATCTTTTTATTATTGGAGCACCTGGCCAGCTTAGTTGGTGGAACATGGGACTCTTGATCTCAGGGTCATGAGTTCAAGCCCCACTTTGGGTGTAGAGATTACTTAAAGAAATGATTTTTAAAAATCTTTTTATTATGGAGTTGTACAGGTAATTTATGTATTCTGGATCCAGCTTCTCTGGCAGAAATACATATTGCAAATATTTCCTACCAGGTTCTGGCTTAGATGATCATTTCCTTAATTATGTCCTTTGAAGAACAGAAGTTTTTAATTTTGATGAAATCCCACTTATATTTGTTTTTTTAGTAATCTCTCCACCCAACATGGGGCTTGAACCCATGACCTCAAGATCACGGGTTGCTTACTGTTCCAACTGAGCCAGCCAGTCCCCCTCTGCCGTTTTTTTTTTCCTTTTGTGGCTAGTCCTTTAGTGTCTTGTCTATAATATCTTTCCTGTTTATTTTAAAAATAAAATCTTAAAGAGTAAATAAATAAAATAAAATATCTTTGCCTACCCCAGGTTCACAAAGATTTTCTCCAGTGTTTTCTTCTAGAAGTTTTATAGTTTTAGCCTTTATACTTAGGTCTATGATTAATTTGAGTTAATTACTGTATGCTGGGTGCCTGGGTGGCTTGGTGGGTTGAGCGTCCGCTCTTGATTTTAGCTCAGGTCCTGATCCCCGGGGTCCTGGGGTCGAGCCCTGAGTCATGCTCCCTGCTCAGCAGGGAGTCTGCTTCTCCCTCTCCCTCGGCCCCTCCCCCTCCACTCACGCTCTGCCTCTCACTTTCTCTCTCTCAGATACATAAATAAGATCTTAAAAAAAAATTACTGTGTGCTGTGTGAGCCAGGGTCAGTTTTGTTCATGTACATATCCAGTTGTTTCAGCACTTTTTATTGAAAAGACTATCTTTACCTCTCATGAATTATAATGACATATTTATAGAAAATCAACTTTGGATCTATTTTGGGTTCTTTATTCTGTTTGTATGATCTATATACACTGTCTTGAATACTGTAGCTGTATAGAAAGTCTTGAAATCAAGTAGTAAAGCTCTCCATCTCTGAATTTTTTTAAAGATTTGTTTTTTTTGTTTTTTTTAAGATTGTATTTATTTATTTGAGAGAGAGAGAGAATGAGAGACAGAGAGCATGAGAGGGAGGAGGGTCAGAGGGAGAAGCAGACTCCCCGCCGAGCAGGGAGCCCGATGCGGGACTGGATCCAGGGACTCCAGGATCATGACCTGAGCCGAAGGCAGTCGCTTAACCAACTGAGCCACCCAGGCGCCCAAAGATTTGTTTATTTTTGTAAGTAATCTCTACACCCATGTGGGGCCCAAATCTACAACCATGAGATCAGGAGTCACATGCTCTAGCAACTGAGCCACCCAGGCGTCCCATCTTTAATATCTTAAGTCCTTGAATTTCTATATAAACTTTACAATCAGTTTGTCATTTCCCCTAAGAAGATGCTATGATTTTGATTGCATTAATTCCTAGACCCTTTATTCTGTATCATGGATCTATTTTTCTGTCTTTTTGCCAACAACACACTGTTTGAGTACTCTAGTTGCAAAATAAATCTTGAAATCAGATAGTGTTAGCTTTGCAACTTTGTTGTTTTTCGAAGTTGTCTTAGCCATTCTTGGTCCTTTGTGTTTCCCTGTGAATTTGAGAATTTCTACATTTGTCAATTTCTACAAAAAAAAAGGTAGCTGGGATTTTTATTAGGATTGCATTGAATCTATAGGTAAATTTGAGGAGAATTGACATCTTAACAATATGAGCTTTGAAATTCATGAATACAGTCTATCTCTCCATTTACTTACATTTTCATTACATTCTTTCATTAATGTTTTATAGTTTTCAGTGCCCACATCCTGCACATATTTTGTTAGCTTTAATATAAGTATTTTATGTTTTGTGGCACTGTTGTAAATAATATTTTAAAATGTTGTTTTACAATTGTTTGTTAGTAATATCTAAAAATACAGGGGGGGGGGGTGCGCCTGGGTGGCTCAGTTGTTAAGCGTCTGCCTTTGGCTCAGGTCATGATCTCAGGGTCCTGGGATCGAGCCCCGCATCAGGCTCCCTGCTCCGCGGGAGGCCTGCTTCTGCCTCTCCCATTCCCCCAGCTGTGTTCCCTCTCTCGCCGTGTCTCTCTCTGTCAAATAAATAAATAAAATCTTTAAAAAATAAAATATAAAAAATTAAAAATACAATTAATTTCTTATGTTTACCTTGTATCTTGCAACCTTGTTAAAATCACTTATTAGTGTCAGTACTTAATTTTTTTTAGCTAGAATATTTAGGATTTTCTATTTACATAATCATGTCATCACAAATGGAATTTTACTTCCTCTTTTCCAATCTGTTGCCATTTATTTCCTTTTTCCTGCCTTATTGCCCTGGCCAGGATCTCTACTACAATATTTAATAAAAGTGTGAAAGTAGACATCCTTATCCTCTTCCTGATCCTAGAGGGAGAGTGTTCAGTCCTTCACAGTAAGTAAAATGTTAGTGTAGCTCTTTGTAGATGCCTTTTCTTAAGGAAATTTCATACTGTTTCTAGTTGGCTAGGAATTTTTACCATGAATGTTGAATTATGTCACATAATTGTCATTTATTGAGATGATGTGGGCTCTCCAAAATTCTATTAATGTGGCTAATTTCATTGATAGATTTGTGATGGTTAAATCCACTTTGCATGGGGCGCCTGGGTGGCTCAGTTGGTTAAGCGACTGCCTTCAGTTCAGGTCATGATCCTGGAGTCCCTGGATCGAGTCCCATATCGGGCTCCCTGCTCAGCAGGGAGTCTGCTTCTCCCTCTGACCCTCCTCCCTCTCATGCTCTCTGTCTCTCATTCTCTCTCTCTCTCAAATAAATAAATAAATAAAATCTTTAAAAAAATAAAATAAAATAAATCCACTTTGCAGTCTGGAATAAACCGCAATGGTCATGAAGTGTTTTCCTTTTTATATGTTGCTTTAGTAGATCTGTTAATATTTTGTTAAGGGTTTTCATATCTAAATTCATAGGGGCCATTTGTTCTATTTTTCTTTTATTGTAATGCTTTTGTCTGATTTTTATTTCAAGGTAATGTTGGTCCCATAAAATGAATTGGTAAACACTCTTTCCTCCTCTCTGTTCCGAAAGAGTTTATGGAAGATTGATATTACATCTTATGGAAATGTTTAACAGGATTCAACTGTGAAGCCATCTGTCTCTTACACTTTCTTTGTGGAAAGGTTTTTAACTATTAATTGATTTCTTTAATAGCTATAATGCTATTGCGATATCCTAGTTCTTCTGTGTCAATTTTGGTAACTTGCATTTTTCAAGGAATTGTCCATTTCAACTAACATGTCAAATTATTGGCATAATATTGTTCATAATATTCTTTTTTCTATACTTTTAATTTCTTTGGAAAATGCAGTGATGTCCTTTCTTCCATTTCTGAATTTAGAAAATTTTATCATTTATTTTCTTGATTTAATCTAATGAGAAATCAGTCAATTTTATTAACTTTTTTTTTTTTAAGATTTTATTTATTTATTTGACAGAGAGAGACACAGCGAGAGAGGGAACACAAGCAGGGGGAGTGGGAGAGGGAGAAGCAGGCTTCCCGCGGAGCAGGGAGCCCGATGTGGGGCTCGATCCCAGGACCCTGGGATCATGACCTGAGCCGAAGGCAGTCGCTTAACCAACTGAGCCACCCAGGCGCCCCTGATTTTTTTTTTTAATCTGTCTTATGGGGTCCTTGTTCCCTTTTTCCACCTTTATTTGGATTGAGTATTTTTTATGATGCCATTTTATATGCTTTTAGCTATATTAACTATAGCTCTTTGTTTTGTTCTTTTAGTGTTTGCTTAGAGTTTATGTTATAACATTAACTTATCACAGACTATGTTCGAGTGACCTACTAAAACTCACATATGGCGTAAGAACCTTGCGACAGGACTTTGCAAGTCTCCCTCCCTACATTTGTGCTGTTGTCATGCATTTTACTGTTACATATGTTATACACTCCACAACATCGTAATTAATTTTGCTTAATCAATTGTCTATTAAAGAGATGTGAATGATAATAATAAAAAAAAATCCAGCTTGTGTACTTACCCATCATTTCTGGTGGTTACTAAATAGTTACCATTTCTGGTGTTTCTCATTCCTCCGTGTAGATACAGATTTCCATATGGTATCTTTTTCCTTCTGCTTGAAGGGCTTTCTGTAACATTTCCTGTTTTGCAGGTCTGCTGATGATAAATTCTTTAAGCTTTGGAATGTCAAGAAAAGTCTTTTTTGCCTTCAGATTTTTAAAAATTGTGGTAAAATATACAGCACATAAAATTGACCCTCCTAACCATTTTTTAAAAGATTTTATTTATTTATTTGACACAGAGAGAGAGTATAAGTAGGGTAGCTGCAGTGGGAGGGGGAGAAGCAGGCTCCACTCAGTCCCAGGACCCCGGCATCATGACCTGAGCCGAAAGCAGATGCTTAACCGACTGAGCCACCCAGGTGCCCCCATCCTAACCATTTTTAAGTGCATATTTCAGTGGCATTAAGTATATTCATATTGCTCTGCAACCTTCACCACCATCCTCCCCAAGAACTTTCTGGTTATCCCAAATGGGAAACGCTGTACCCGCTAAAGAACAACTCTTCATTCCCTCCTGCCCCCCAGCCCCTGAAAAGCACTATTCTACTTTCTGTCTCTATGAATTTGACTGCTCTATATACCACATCTAGGTGGAATCATACAGTATTTGTCCTTTTGTGTCTGGCTTATTTCACTTAGTGTAATGTTTTTATTTGTTTTTTGGTAAAGATTTTATTTATTTATTTGACAGAGAAAGACACAGAGAGAGAGGGAACACAAGCAGGGGGAGAGGGAGAGGGAGAAGCAGGCCTCCCGCTGAGCAGGGAGCCCGATGCAGGGCTCCATCCCAGGACCCTGGGATCATGACCTGAGCCGAAGGCAGACCCTTAACGACTGAGCCACCCAGGTGCCCCTCACTTAGGGTAATGTTTTTAAAGTTCATCCATGCTGTGGCAGGTATCACCATTTCGTTCTTTTTTAAGGCTGAATAATATACCATTGTATGGACATACCATATTCTGTTTATCCATTCATTTGTCGATGGATACCTGGACTGCTTCCACCTTTTGTCCATTGTGAATAACGTTGCTATAGGAACATTGGTGTACAAGAACTGTTTGAGCCCCTTAATTCTTTGGGAGCATATAACTAGAAGTGGACATGCTGGATCTTATGGTGATTGTATGTTTAACTTCACAAGGAACCCCCATACTGGTTTCCACGGTGGCTGCACCACTTTGAATTCCCACCACACTGTACATGGGTTCCATGTTAGTGCCATGAGATGTTATCCTTTTGGGACACACTCAAGGAGCTCCTCCTCCTCTTCCTCCTCTTCCTCCTCTTCCTCCTCCTCCCCCCCTTCTCCTTCTCCTTCTTCTCCTTCCTCTCCTCCTCCTCCATCTCCCCTTCTCCTCCTCCTTCTTCTCCTCCTCCCCTTCTCCTCCTCCTTTTTCCTCCTCTTCTTCTTTCTTCTCTTTCTTCTTTCTTCTTCTTCTTCTGAGGGAGAGAGAGAATTTTAAGCAGGCTTCACACCCAGTGCAGAGCCCAATGTGCGGTTCGATGCCCGGCTCGATCTCACGACCCTGAGATCATGACCTGACCTGAAATCAAGAGTCAGGAGCTTAACTGACTGAGCCACCCAGGCGCCCCTCAAGGAGCACCTTACAATAAAGAGGTACAATGCTGTCCCAGTCCCACAGCCAGAGAAATGTGGAATCAGAACTGAATACACCTCCATCTGAGTCCAAACAGCAAATGTTTTCCCAGCACTTCCCATGGGTCAGGACCTGGCCTGGATGCCTCCGCCAGGACCACCTCACTGTGCCCTCCCAGCCAGCTGGCTCAGAGGAGTGGCTGTTAGTACGAGCCTGGGGTATACAGGTGGGGTCCTGCCCCTGGTACTGGTTGGGTGGTGACTCTGACTGCATTCCTTCCCCCTCTGTTTCCAAACCTGCATGTTTGTGGAGAAGGGGCACTGAGGGAATCCTCAGGAGCATGGTCCTTGGCATGCAGTAGGAGCTGAATTAATGCAGCTCTTAGGACTTTTCCTCCCGTTTTATTCAAGTGGAAACTGAGGCTCAGAGTAAGGTCAGAGCTGCTCAGGGAACCAAGAAAATGTGTGCAATCGAGAAGAAAGCGGGGCACCATGTTCATAACAACCAAAGAGAAGAAACAACCTAAATGTCCATCCACCGATACGTGGATGAATAAAACGTGGTGCATACATACACTGTCATATTATTCGACAGTAAAAGGGAAGGACGTACTGATGCAGGCTGCAACATGAGTGAACCTCAAAAACATCATGCTAAGTGAAAGAAGGGAGACGCAAAAGACCACGTGTTTATTCACAAAGAGCCAAACTATGGAAAGAGCCCCTAATGTCCATCACCAGACGAATGGATAAAGAAAATGTGGTCTCTCCATACAACAGAATAATATTCAGGCTGAAGAGAAGGCAATCCTGACCCTTTGTGACAATATGGATGGAGTTGGAAGATTTTCTGCTAAGGGAAACCCCCTAGTCCCAGAAGGACAGATTCTGCATGGTTCCATTTCTATGAGCTCTCTCAAATCCTCCAACCCACCGAAGCAGAGTAGAGGAGGGTGATTCCAGGGGAGGGGGCTGGGTTATATGGGGAGTTGTTTAGTGGAGATGAAGTTAGTTATACAAGATGAGTGAGCTCCAGAGATCACTGCACGACACAGTGCCTGTAGTTAACAATACCGTGTCAGACACGTAAGGGGCAGGCTCAGTCGGAGGAGTATATGACTCTTGATCTCAGGGTCGTGAGTTTGAGCCCCACATTGGGTGTTGAGATGACTCAAATAAATAAAACTTTTCAAAAAATGTGTTAAGAGGGCAGATTTCGGGGCACCTGGGTGGCTCAGTCGTTAAGCGTCTGCCTTCGGCTCAGGTCATGGTCCCAGGGTCCTGGGATCGAGCCCCGCATCGGGCTCCCTGCTTGGCGGGAAGCCTGCTTCTCCCTCTCCCACTCCTCCTGCTTGTGTTCCCTCTCTCGCTGTGTCTCTCTCTGTCAAATAAATAAATAAAATCTTAAAAAAAAAAAAAGACAGATTTCATGGTAAGTGTTCTTTTTTTTTTAAGATTTTATTTATTTATTTTAGAGAGAGAGAGCACGAGTGGGAGAGGAAGAGAGAGAGAGAATCTCAAGCAGACTCCACACTGAGCATGGAGCCTGATGCAGGGCTTGATCTCAGGACCCTAAGATCACAGCCTGAGCCGAAACCAAGAGTTGGATGCTTAACTGACTGAGCCATCCAGGTGACCCTCTCATGTTAAGTGTTCTTAACACACGCACACACACTCTATGATCCCATTTATATGAAATGTCCAAAATAGGCAAATCTATAAAGACAAAAAGTAGACCAGTGGTCGCCAGGGCCTGAGGGGGATAGACAGCTAAGGGGTACAGGGTTTCTGTTGGGGGATGATGACAATGTTCTAACAGTGAGTGTGGTGATGGTTGCGCAAATCGGCGAATATACCAAGGGTGACTGAATCGAATCTTCAAAGGGATGAATTGTCTGGCATGCAAATCCCAGTTCCATAAAGCTGTTTTTAAATAGGGGACCCAAATCTGGAAAGAATAATGCTACACTGAGGTTCACAGGTCCTTCGTGAAATGCCTACAAATTGCGACCCGTCGTTCATTCCTCAACTCCTCTGTTGTACATCAGTAACATTGAGAGTGTCCTCTTAGGAGTGGAAGCCAGGGGGGTACGTCCTCTGGATGGCTCACCTGGGCCCAGGGAAAAAGAGGTTAAGCGGTTCCCCAGAGAGGGGCAGCTTCCTGCCCAAGGTCACACAGTCCAGAGCCTCCAAGAGTCCCGAGTCCCCACCTTCCTGAGTTCACATGTGGGTGAGGTTCCAACCCCAGCCCCAAAGCTGACCCCTGGCTGCCTCCTCCTTCCCACTTCTCAGGGAAAACACACACACACACACAAACACACACACACACCAGGAAGCATCCATCATGGGCTGTCCAACCAGGCCGGAGAGGCAGGGGTCAGCGGAGAGGTGACCTCAAGGTCTCCATGGGGATCAGGATCAGGCTGGAATTTTTCCCACCCTGAGATTTTCCTGCATCAACCCAGGAGGGCGCCCTGGATGCCGCCAGCCCTGCCCCCAACCTCCTTCCTCTCGACACAGCTTCCCGGTTAAGGATGGATGGAGGGGGGTGGGGTGTGCCAAGGTGGAACCACCAGGCCCAGAAACGAAGGAGAGGCACTTTGGGATTGACGAAACGAGGGCCCCTGGCCAAGAGGGGCCGAGGGCCTGCCCCGGAGTCCTGCAGCCTGGGGCCTCGGGGTAAATGGGACGACCTTGCCTGCTTCTGGCCTGGGGGGCCTCTCTCAGCCTCCACTGCCCTGCCCAGGAGTTGGACCCCAGCCCAGCCTCGGGTGTGTGAGAAGCCCTTGGCCCTGGGCCCTGCCCCCGGTCCTTCCTCCCCCACACACTGGGGACTCAGCCCTTCCTTGTGTTAAATAGAAACCTCTTTATTCTAAGTATCGTACATTCCTTAATACATTGGACTGGGGCCAGACCTTGAGGTGAGGGGAAAGGGGGGGCCTGGGATACTTCTGTAGAGCCTTCCAAAATGCCCTCCACTGCACACTGGGCCGGGAGCTGGTGCTGGGAATGAGCTTCATGGCCTTGGGAAAGTCCTTGCTCCCTCCGGCCTGTTTCTCTTCTATTTGGGGGGTATAGGGGTGGCCGAGAAGACCTCTGAGGATCTTTCCATGCCCCCCAGGGTGGGGAGGTCTGTGGTCCCAGGCAGGGAGTCAAGAGCGAGCCCGTACAGGAGGATGGTTTGTCAGCAGCAAAGATGGGGGGCACTGAGGTGGCGGGCTGGGAGAGTCTCAGCGTTGGGTAGGGGGCCGTGATGGAGACAGAGGCCGAAGCCGGGGCAGACAGGCCAAACCAGGCCTGGCCAGCCGGGAGAGGGGAAGGCGGCCCAGGAAGAGAGGGAGGCCGAGGCAGAAAGGTGGGCGGGGCACAGAGATGTCTGAGAAGAAGGCACGGTCCCGAGGGGGTGACAGGGCTCCCCCCTCAGACAGTTCCAGGTCCCGGGCCACGGCCAGGATCTCCTGGCGGGCGGCTGCGTTGTGCAGGCCGCGGATGTCGAGGAGGGCTGCCACGTGCTTCCGCCTGGGGAGAGAGGAAGGGACAGGTGCGTGGGGTTCTCCGTGCCAGACACACACCAGCCCACCCGTGAACCCCGTCTGGCCCCCATCCGTCCCAGAACCTGCCTTAGCTCTGGAGCCCCTTTAAAGCCCCCTTCCAGGTTCTTTCCCCAGACCAGCAGCACCCCCAGCCCTCCCCCCATCCCAGCCCCCATTCCCTCCCCATTTCTATTCCTCCCAGCCCCTCCTCCTACCAGCATGCCCTCCAGAACTTCGCTAAGCAACCATTTCCAAATCCTTCCACTCATAACTGACTCCAGAACCCTCACCTCTACACCCAGCACAGGAGTCTTCCTATGCACCCTGGTCTTAGCTCCTAATTAACCTTCAATCTTCAGCCCCAACTCAGCTCAGACCACTTCTGGGCTTCCTTCTGGTCCCCTCACAGCTGCTTAAGCCCCAGAATCAGCAGCAATCCTCACTTCATCTTCACTCGCACCTCCAACAGCCCCCTACCATCACTCAGATGCTGCCCAGAAGGGTTCGTCTACATTCCCATCTGAACCCTCACCTCCCCCCTCCCCCCCAGGCCAGGTCTGGAAGCTTCTCCACCCCTGCAGTTCCAGAGCCCATATACTAACTCAAGCTCTCAACCCAGAGCCCATCCATGAGAACACCTCGATCCCCTTGGAACACTCGCTTCACCCCCCCACACCCCATCCCCAGAATCCTGCTCAACCAAAGTTCCACTCCAGAAGGAAAATTAACCTTGGGGCAGGGGGCCCTCAACCAGAAACTCTGTCTCAAAACTAACTCTATTTTCCAACCCTTGCCCGTAAATCCAACACAACGAGCCTTCACCCGCATCTCTGCAACAGATGGTGGGCCCAAAACTCCAGGACCATCACCACATTTCGACTTAAGAGCCTGAACCTAACAGTCATTTCCAGAACTTTCGTTTCAGACAGAGCCCTGGGGCCTTCACTACCCCCTTCAAATGCAGCTTGGCATCTTCTCTTCCCCACATCCCCAGTTTGGAATCACCACAGCTCCCAAAATTTGCTCATCCAAAAATGTGGCTCAAGAGCCTTCCAGCTCAGACAAGCTCCAAAGTCGGCTATGGAACCACTCCAAAACTTGAGAGCTTTCAAACTGAGCTTCATGTTCAAGTGCAGATTCCAAATCAGAAACCCCAATCCAGGAGGAAGGCTGGGATTCCCACCCCCACCAAGCACTCCACAGGGCTTTGTGTCTTCCCAAGGACAAAGAGCCCCACACCCCAGAGCCAGAACTGTCCATCCTGCATCACGTCCAGAATCCTCACCCTCCACCCCAAGTCCTCAACCCTGGAGCCTAAACCCTACTGGGGCCTCACTCCCTGGTGGTGTGGGGTTTTGTCTCTCCCAATATACAGAATGTCTGGGAGCCCGAAGAGCCCTGCAGGGCTGCCACCACCAATCGCATTTGGGGGGGCGGGGCGGTGATCAGGTGCACCAGCTTGAGCCAGCCTGCCCCGGGGTTCAAGTCCCAGCTTGGCCACTTGCTAGCTGTAGCATTTGGGGTAACCTACTGAATTCCTGCCTGCCTCAGAGGTGCTAAGCATTTAGAATAGCACTGCCTTTCACTTGCATATCATTTTCTAAAATAACTTTTATTATAGGTCTTACTTATAGAGTGGGCTGATACCATACTTTCTTAGGTCTGACATAAGGACTCAATAAACAGGAATTGGTCTTGGTCCTGCTGTCCCCGCGGATGACGAGGGTAATGCTGATGTTGACCGATGATGGAGAATTCCCCCCAACAATCCTATGGGAAGAGTGCTATTATCCCCCTGGGAGAGGCTCGGAGAGGGTCCCACAGAGAGGAAATGATCCACCAGTCCCAGTACGTGTGCGCCCGCGTGCCCGTGCGTGTCCCTGTGTCCCCCGCGGCTCCCCGGCTGGGCCGGCCCTTCCTGCCGCCGGCGGCCCCGCGCCCCCCCTGCCCTGGGCTTCCTGTGACTGCCTGTTTGTTTGCGAGCCCTGGTGGCGGCGGCGGCGGCGGGAGAAGGAGGGAAATCGTATTAATAATGCCCTGGTTCCAGCAGGAAACGGCCATCAGACACGCTCGCCGCCTCCCTCCCTCGCCCAAGAGCAGGAAACGCCGGGACGGATGCCAAGGCCCGGAGTCCTCGACCTGGCGGCGGCGCACCAGCAACAAGGGGCCAGGCCGGCGCTAGGGGATGGTGGGGGGCTCTCACCTGATGTCGGGGTAGTCCCGCACCAGCACCCCCACCTCCACCTGGATGCTGGGCGTGTCTTCCAGCTGCAGGACTTCGGCCAAATGGGGCACCACGGCATCCAGCCACGAGGCCTGGGACTCCTGCAGGGGAAGGTTCCAAGCTCATACTCTGGCTCTAGGTCCCCCTCCCCGTAAACCGTACCCCTCCTGACCTTCGTTCTCTCGGTAAAGCGGGACAGAGGACAGGCCGTGATCAGAGGTTTGGGAGGACCTGGAAGCTTTGGAAATGTGAAGGAAAATGCAATCTAAATATATCTCCTCCCAGTATCGCGGACCATCTGGGGCTCGGGGACACCCCTACGAACCTAGTCCTCGTTTGCCAAAGGTGACCCTTAGGGGAAACTGGATTACTTGTGTGAGAGGCCTCCCTGCGTTCTCAGTAAGATGACGCCCCCCTCGCCCCCCGCGATTCCAAGTACTGCAGGCTAGAAAGTCCTGGAAATGCGGATGAGTGAAGCCCTTCCGGTCCTGCTGATTACAACTGGGTGCAAATAAGAGTTGGTCATTTTACATTCTTGGATTTGGCAACGCCAAGGTTCTCGGGTTTCTGTTGCGTTTAGCCTCTCTCTGTGCTCCGAACAGCTCCTGCTTTAGGGAGTGGGAGCTCTGGCCGGGTAGGGCCCTGAGCACCTCGCGGGCCTGAACTGATCGACTCCCCCCCCCCCCCCCCACCGGGCACAGGGAACAAGATGCGGGTTTGCGCCCGGAGGCAGGATGCAGGGCCAGGATACGCGCGCAGGGCCAGGATCAAAGTGTCCCTGTGGACCGAAAGTTGGGCGAAGGCCTTCTTCGAAAGCCCTCCGGCCCGGCTATCGGGTCCGGGCTTCCCGGCAGCCCAGGTTTCCCCGTGGTTTCGGAGCCCCCCGGCCCTGGGCCGCACTGACCAGCCGCCGGAACAGGCGCTGCAGCTGCGCCGAGTCCTCCCGGAGCCTCCCGGCCACGCGGCTGCGGGTCCGAGCCGAGCGGCAGCGCAGGCGTCCTCGGAGCAGGGGCCGCACGTACTCCACCAGCGCCCGCCGGTGCAGCTCGGCCACCAGCGCCTGGGGACCGGGGGAGACGCGAGGGCCGGTGAGCAGCCGGGGACGCCCTCCCCGCGCCCAGCCCGGGCACCCCTCCCCTGCCCACAGGGCGCCGCGTCCCCTCGTCGCCCCCAGCCCCCCCAGCAGCCCTCGCGACTCCCAACGGGTGACCTCCGTCCTGCTCCTCTGCCCCCTAATCGGCTCTACGACCCCCCCCTGCCGGCCCCCAAAGGCTGCGGCGTCCCAGCCCTCCCCCCACTCTCCGCAGTTCTCCCCGCCAGAGGCCCCAACCCTGTGGCCGCCGCACCCAACACCCCAGTACCCGCACCTCTGCCAACCCGCAGACCCCGCGCAGAGCGCCGCCTATCTCACGCTGAGAGAGCGGCTCCGCACCTTGAAGGGGTCCCCCCACCTGCGGCGCGCTCCCGCTCCCCCACTCTCACGCCCATCCCTGCCCCCCACCCCCGACGAGCCCGCGCACCTGGTAGGGCTCATCCTGCATCCTGCGCAGGGCCAGGGCCTGAGCGCCCAGCGTGCCCACGATGCCATCCAGGGCCTCCGGGCTGTTCAACCACTTCCTGCGCATCAGCTTGTTGAAGTGGGGCTGCGTGAGACAGAATGGGGGGTGGTTTTAGGTCTCCTCCCTTCCACCCTCTTTCTCCACTTACCAATTCCACAGAGGAGAGCTGGACCCGCAGTGCTGTGCTGTGCCCTCCTGGGGCGCACAGTCCAGGGAGGGAGACAGACCATCCCCAAAGATGGACCCAGAGCGGTCAGGGCTGGGACGAGGGAACCGGCGGTTTAGGAAGCCCAGAGCGGGTGCCTGAGTCAGCACAGAGAGTCACGGGGGGCTTCCTGGAGGAGGGGACACCAGAGGTGGGCCGGAGGGTGGTCATAGTTAGCCAGGTGAGGGGTGTGGGAGGGAGTGGCTCCATCAGCCTGTGAAGGCGGGTCACATTTCAGATGAGTCTTCATGTCAGAGGATCAGAAAGAAGGTCGGTGTGGCTGGCAAGATCGTCCGTATAATTTGTGGGGCCCAGAGCAAAATGAAAATGGAAGGCCCTTGTTCAAAATTATTGATAAACTTCAAGACAGCAGCGGCAGGGCAGTAGGATTTCTGTGGGGGGAGGGAAGGGAGGCACTTGAACGTGATCCAAGAGCTGGGACAGGCAGTGGGTCTGTTCCTGAGATGGCTCTGGGGGTCGTGGGGGGAGACGCTGCGGTCTGGGCGGACCCCGGGGAATGGACATCCGGGGTTGGCGTCCACGGGGTCTAAGCAGGTCCTACCCCAACTCTGCCCCGCACCCACTTCCTGCTCTCTCATTCCAACAGTTACCCGGCTGTCCAAACCTCCCAAGACGGGGCCTTTTGTTGAAAAGCAGGTGTGAATTAAATGAGCCAAAGCTCATGCGCCTGGCTCAGGGCATGTCACTGTGGCTATAAACCCTGTATTTTTAGCAAGATATCAGCCAGGACCCGTGGTCCTGGATGGAGCTAAGCACTCTGTAGCCACGTTCCCATTGCTCCCTCACAGCCACCGCCCCCCCCCCACCAGAAGCCTGGAATTCCTGTGCCCGTTTTCCAGATGAGCAAACAGAAACCCCAAGAGGACAAGTAACTTGCCCCAGGTCCCCCTACTTGGAAGCAGCGCAGGTAGGCCGGGAACAAAGACCGTACCCCTTTCCTAGCACCCCCATAATCCCCGCACTCACTTTCCCACACACACACCTATCCATGTAGTCATTCAACAAACACTGTGTGAGCCCTTTCTATGGCTCAGCCATGGGTGGGTGGCTGGGGACACATGGAGAACACTTGGGGGACACAGCGCAGAATGAGACAAACAAAACTCTAAGCATTTGATCGTTGTAAGCAGGTCAGGGGAATCTGAATACTTATCTGATATTTGCTATATATTTATTATATATTATATATATATTTGCTGATACTAAGGAAGTATTGTTCCCTGTGTTAGGTATGAAAACGGCACCGTGGTTATGTTCATTTAAAAAAGGATTTCTTATCTTCTGGAGATGCAGGCTGAAGTGTTGATGGATGATGACAGGATGTCGGGGATCTGGGGGCAGGTGGGGGCGGGGGGGGGGGGCAGAGGTGAAACAAGACTGGCCAGGCCTTGACAACTTGCTGGAACTGGTCCACCAGGGGGCCATTCTATCATTCTGCCTACTTTTGTGTATGTTTGAAATTTTCCATAATAAAAAGTTATTTTAGAAACATTCCAACAAACCCTGCCCTTGAGAAGCTAACATTCCTGTGGGAGGAGTTGGATTGGGGAGGGGAAAAAAAAAAGGAAAAAAGCAAAGGCCATAGCAGAGTGCAGGTGGCCGCCAAGTGCTTGGAGAAAAACATAGCAGGGAGCGAGGAAGGGAGTATCCTCTCAGGGCTTCTGTTTTGAATAGGGCCGTCTGAGGAGGTCTCAGTGAGAAGGTGAGACTCAGATGTCAAGGCTTGAAAGAGGGGAGAGGGCGAGTCGATGTGGTTCCTCGGGGGAAGAGGGGTCCAAACAGAGGGATCAGCAAGTGCAAAGGTGCTAGACTCTGTCATGTGAAGGAACAGCAAGGGGGCTGGGAGGCTGGGAACGGAGTAAGTGAGGAGACAGGTGGGAGGAAGCGAGGTCAGAGAGGGAAGCGTCAGCTCAACATCATCTGGGGACTTGGGGACCACAGCAAGGACTTTGGCTCTTGCTCTGAGTGAGCTGGGATGTACAACGTGGATTGAGCCTGCGTTACAACCAGGCATACACACACCTCTCTCATTCCCAGGTACTCCAACCGCCCTCCCCACATACTCTCACCCACCTCCGACCCGACTGCAGCCCCCTCTGGCACACGCAGGAGCCCGGAGGTAAATAGGGCTCCGGGATCTAGGAGAGGCTGGGCAGGGATTTGGAGGGCCTCAGTGGGGAGGGGCTCCACCCAATCCCCAAGGCCCCTTCTGCTGGTTGCTCTCCATCCTCCCCTTGACCATATCCTCCCCTCTCTTCCTTCCTGTACCCCCCTTTACCCCCCCAAATGACAGGCCATCACCCCCTACTACCTCCCTGCCCCCCCCCGATTTCCTGAACACTGAGTCATGGGCTGAAAGGAACTGCAGGTTGGCGGGGTGCTCCCCTGTCCTGGCACACTCCACCCCCCGCCAGCCCCCTGCCTCACTCACCTGCAGCTCCTGAAACAGCAGGTCAGCCAGGACTCGGTGGCAGAGCCGGGTCACGCGGTCCAGAGCGCTGGCAGCTGCTTCTCGGGCTGGCTCACTTTCGGGGGGCCCCACCCGGGCAAGGCGCTCTGCCAGAGCCCTGTGGGGATCAGAGGAGCCACAAGTCAAGGAGCTCCAATATTCTGCTCAACTGCCTGGACCGCTCTTCCTCCTTAGATGGCCTCTATTTCGTGAGCACAGGGGTGACAGGTCAGATGGGGAGCTGGAGGAAGTCAGGGGCTCTGGGGAGAATCTGGGGACTGAGCGATATCAGGGGGTGTTTGGGAGGCTAGGGGGATATGGAAGCTCTGTGGAATGTGATTCTAAACATCTCTAATTCTAAAATCCTACCTTTCCCCCTTCTCTTAATGATGACCCTCCATCACTGAAAGGACCTTAACGTGGTCTGAGGGCAACTTGGCATTTTCTGCCCAAAATCCCAGCGAGCCCCCTTCCAGGCATGTGTCCTTCAGAGTCCCCACGTTTGTAGGAATTGACAGGTGTGCCAGGTTTTTCTCTGCCAAAGGGTGGAGCCGACTCTCCATTCACTGGGGACAGTAAATATGTGATGGTATATCCAAACAGTGGAACACAGTTCAGATCTAAAAGGAAATGTGGGAACTCCACGTGCTAACAGGAAGGTCTCCAAGCTGTTAAGGGGAAAGGCACAAAAGTGTGTTCAACAGTCTACCATTTGTGGGGTTTTTTTTTTTAAAGGAAAAGGAATAATATGTATTCACACAGTGAAATATATTTACTTGTGTATATATATGGAATGTGCATATGAAATATGCATATGAACGTGCACAAATATGCATATGCATGAAGTATGCATATGCATGCATACACTTATTTACACATATTTATGGGTAAATATATCAAGTGCCCCAGCAAAGATATGGCAGACTTTAGCAATAAGGAAGGTGGGGAGCGTGTAGGAGGGCGGCTTCCCACTGTATGCCCTATTGTATCTCGAATTTTGAACCATGTAAATGCATTCCCGATTTTTCAAATGCATGAAAAATAAGTTAATAAAAAAAGGAGAGTAAGATAAAAAGGCAAAAAAACATCTGTAATTCCTAGAGTGTTTGAGTCTGGCTTCTAGGTTCCTATAATTAGAACACTCCAATATTCTGATCACTCCACTCCGTAATTCTAGGGCTCTGTGATGCTAAGGTCCTTTCCAGGACTCCCTAGGGTCTTATGCTTCTAAGGCCCCATGTGCCTGTCACTCTGGGCCAGCTCTGGGATCCCCGCCCCAGTTCAGCTTGTCACGGCCACTGGCCCTCTCCCTCAACACACACACTGGGCACTCTCACCTCAGCGGGGGCCCACAATTGACCAGGGAGATGGTCCTGCTGACGTAGATGTCAGGTAGAAGCTCCCGCACTCCTGGATGCTCATGGAATCGCTCCACCCGCTGCTGGAAGCTGGTGACAGGAGAAAGGGAGGGTGCGTGACAGATGGAGTACCGCTGGAGGAGGGCCTCTTGCTGGGCATTCAGCCCCGCAAAGCCTGTGATCCTCACTGATGAGCCTCTGCCCATCCTTACTTGGTTCCCTTTCATCTCTCCTCTCTCTGTTGGATCCTGGGTACTGATGCCTCTCCCCCCCCAGCCCTGTCCCCCTGCCCCCAGCCCTCCATACCTCTGAAGGAATTCTGCTAGCCCCGCCAGGCAGCAGTGGGCCATCCGCTCCCCAAACTCCTGGCTGATGCGGGGTGCTCGTTCTGTATGTTCTTCCAGCAGCTGGAGAGGAGAGGGGTGAGGAGGGGGGAGGTCCTGCTTTCCCACCCGGGGAACTCTTCCTGCTGATTCTCCTTCCACTTCCCCACCCCCTACCTCACACACATCCTGCGCCAGGCTGCTGGGCCGGTCCTCCGTGCTCCCCCAGTGCTCCTCATTCTCCTGCAGCACCCGAAGCAGGGCTGCGCGTGTCTGAGCCTGGAGTGGGAAGGTGGGGGGAAAGACAGGAGTCAGGGGCGCCTGGGACCCTCTCCCTCCTTTTCTCCTCCCCCCTCCATGGTCCCTACAGCTTAGCCCCAAGCAGGTCTTGGTTCTACTCCTGAGCTTGTAAAGGTCATGCTGAGGAGGGAGGCTGGACCAGAAAACCTCCCCAGCACTTTGCATCCCTAGGTCTATGATTTGGAGCTTGATATTAAGAGTCTGTAGTTTTGGGGCTACTGGGGGGCTCAGTCGGTTAAGCGTCTGCCTTCAGCTCAGGTCATGATCCCAGAGTCCCAGGATTGAGCCCTGCATAGGGCTCCCTGCTCAGCGGAGAGCCTGCTTCTCCCTCTGGCCCCACCCCCCATTCGTGCTCTCTCACTCTTGCTCACTCTCTCTCTCAAATAAATAAAATCTAAAAAAAAAAAAAAAAAAAGAGTCTGGAGTTTTAAGCTTCCTCCATCTGATAGCCAGAGAGTTTGAGGGTCTATTCTCTCATTATTCGATGGTCCTAAGGCTCTGCTCCCCAGGTTCTGCAAAACAATTTGCTCAAGAGAGTCAGATTCTGTGATTCCAGAATTCCAAGGGTCTGGGATCATAAGGTTTATGCATCTCTGATTCACTGGTCCAATGTTCCCTTCAATGAATCTGAGAATCTAGGTATGTTGGAGTCTGAGATTCTAGGCTCTCAGGTTACAAAGATTCTGATTTCTCTGGCTGAGGCAGGACTGGAATTCAGGTGGGAAACAGCCCCGGGGTCAGGCTGGGTGTTCGCGGCTGGACCATCCTGCGGAATGGTGCCCATGCCTGGCCAGTTATTAATCATGCTGACCGTCTGTCATGCTTGTGTCCAGGCCTTGCTGTGATGCCTTCCTTCCACAAGGCTTTGGGACCGTGAGCTGGGTTTCTGTGACTGACTCTTGCTCTACGATTTGGGTTTGAAGTATCGGAATGTATCGAACCTTTACTGATGCTCTCTGTGCCTGGCTGGGTGCTTGGGTAACAACATTGAACCTAAGGCAGAAGTGATCGGTACGGGTTTACGTTTCTGTGTCTTGGGGGCAGAACTCAGAAGTCCACAAAGGGAAAAGGGAAATGGGAGTAGCCAAAGGGGGAGAGGAGAGGCCCCCAAGCCCAGTGCGACCCCTCCCTCCCTGCAGAGTCCCTTCTGCTCCCAAGTCCCCCAGTACCTTAACATCTGTGACACATTCATCCTCCAAGCCCCGCAGGGTGCCGGGAGACAGAAGGGGCCCCAGCTCCCCATTCTCCAGGGCTACCAGGTCCACCAGCCCTAGGATCTCTCTGTGAGTGGGAGACAAGAGACAGGGAGGTCTGTGAGAGGGGGATTGGGGCAACTGAACCCCTCCACACCCAGGGTGTTTGTGACCCTGGGCCACTCCCTTCCTCTCTAGGGGCCGGCTTTGCTCATCCCTCAAAGGAAGTCTCTGGAATTGTTGCTCCCCTGGCTCCAGCTCTCTGAGTCAGCTCCCTGATGAATGGTGTCCGGGCAAGACTTGCAGGGGTCAAGTCCGGGCTTGATGGTCTGGCACACAAGATCTCTCCCATGATCAGCTTCACCAGACAGAAGCTCCCTCCCGCCTCCGCTCCTTGTCCCTGCCACCTCACCTGGCCTTGGAGGCCTCCTGGGTCTAGCTCTCACTCCCCGATGCTACAGTCTTGCACACTGCCCTGGGTGATACCGTCCCTCTCCCTATCCCCTCCCCACCACCACCCAAACGCACCCCAAGCTTTTGCCCATGGCATCTTCTCAGCCAGAAGCACCATCTTCCTACTCCTGCCCCGCCATTCCAGGAGGCTTTCCAGACTCCCTGTCCTGCCTCATCTCTCATAGGTGGTGTGAGAGTGTCCTTAACACATATTCCCAAAGGGGATCTAGGAAGTCAATGTCACCAGCTGTTGCTTTCCCATTCTTCTAGTGACAGCAGGATGATCTTGTTTGAAGAACCACCCACCCCACTGGCTCGCCAACATGTGGTTTGGGTGTGGCCAGTTCCCTTTCCCCAGAGCGCGTAGGTGACCGAGTCATGGTTAATCATATTCCATCCCCTGGCCACAAGAATGGGTATGTTTTAGGATCCAAAATCTCGACATGTGAAGGTTTTAGGACTGGGAGCATCAATGGTGCTGAGGTTCTAAGTGCTAAGGTGACAGAATTCAAGGGACCAAGAGCGTTACAGTCCTAACGCTGCAAGGATCCACAGTATCAAAGTTCTAGACTCTAAAGAGGGAATGAAGCTAAGGTTTAGGATTTGAAGTCTCATTGGTGCTAAGGTTCTAGGATTGAAAGTGTCAGTGCTCAAGTTCTAAGATTGGAAGAATCAACAGGGTTAATGCCGTAGGATCTAAAGAGAGAGAGTTTAGGATTTCTGAGGGTCAACTATGCCAAGATTGTAGGGATGTTGGTGCTAAGGTTTTAGTATTTAAGAGTCAGTGGTGTTAAGGTACTAGGACTGGAAGGGTCAATGGTACAAAGGTACACCGAGAATGATCAACGGTGCTAAATTCTAGGACCAGAAGGGTGAACAGTACTGGGATTCTAATAGTATACGTGTCAATGGTGGGAAGGTTCTAGGCCTGGAAGTGTCAATGGTGCTAAGATTTTAAGAACAGAAAGATAACAATGCAAGGCTTCTAGAACAAGAAGGATCCACAATGCTTAGACTCTAGTACTGGAAGGGTGAGCAGTGCTATGATTCCAAGGGTGGAAGTGTTGAGACGCTGAGGTCCTTGGGCTGGGGGTGCCGAGGTATTAGAACTGGAAGGACTCGGGCGCCTGGGTGGCTCAGTTGGTTAAGCGACTGCCTTCCACTCAGGTCATGATCCTGGAGTCCCTGGATCGAGTCCCGCATCGGGCTCCCTGTTCTGCAGGGAGCCTGCTTCTCCCTCTGATCCTCCCCCCTCTCATGTGCTCTCTGTCTCATTCTCTCTGTCAAATAAATAAATAAAATCTTAAAAAAAAAAAAACTGGAAGGACTGATGTCGCTAAGGTTCTAGCGCGGAAGGGTGGCTAGCGCTCAGAGGCTCAGCTTGTAAATGTCCACAGTGCTGAGGACTGGAAGGATCGATGGGTTAAGGATGCAGGAGTGGAATGGTGCTGAGGTTCTTGGACCGGAAAGGTCCACGGTGCTGAGGTTCTTGGACCGGAAAGGTCCACGGTGCTAAGGTTCTAGGGGTGTAAGGTTCTAGATCTGTAAAGATCACCAGTGCCACGATTCGAGGCCAAGGAAGGCTGAGCGGGGCTACACGTCCAAGGACGGAAGTGGGGATGATGCTGAGGTCCTTGGACTGGAAGGGTCCGCGGGGCAAAGGTTCTCAGACTGGGAGGTGCTGAGGTTTGGGGACTGGAAGGACCGACGTCGCTAAGGTTCTAGCACGGGCACGGTGGACAGCGCTCAGAGGCTCGATGGTCAATGTCACCGGCTCCCAGGACCGGGAGGGCCAACGGCGTTAAGATTCTAGGATTGAAGAGCCGGCTGTTGCAACTGAAGAGGCCAGGGCTGGGGGGGCGTGTGTTGGCGGGGGGGGGTTCTGGGCGACCCGGGGGCAGCCGGCCCCGCCTCACCTGGGGTACACCTCGTTGTGCCAATGCAGGAGCGCGTAGCGGTCGGCCAGCGGCAGCCTCCGGCGGGCGGCGGCCCCGAGCCACTCGGCCAGCGCGCCGTGGTAGCCGCGCAGGTAGACGCCGAAGGCGCCCAGGCCCGCGGGGTAGGCGGGCGCCAGGCGGCCCCGCACCCCGCCCAGGTCCTCCAGCAGCCGCGCCCGCAGCGCCTCCAGCTGCCCGGCCAGGCCCCCGGGCGCCCCGGGCGCCGCCGCCTCCAGGCGCTCCCGCGCCGCGCGCCCCACCGCCTCGGCCCAGCGGGCGCGCAGCTTGCGGGCGGCCCCCGGGCCCCGGCGCCCGTCGGCCGCCTCCTCCTGCAGCAGCACCCGGCCCAGCTGCGCCACGGCGCCCGGCCCGGCGCCCGCCAGCGTCTCGCGCACCAGCGCCCACAGCTCGCGCTGCAGGGCCTCGTAGAGCAGCGCCACGTCCCGCGCCCGGCGGCCCCCGCCCGCGCCCTCGGCCCCGGGCGGCCCGGGCGCGCCGCCCCCCGACGACGCCAGCTCCTCGGCCTCCAGCTCCAAGATGTGCTCGTCGGCTCGCGCGAGCTCGCGCTGCTGGATCAGGCTCAGGATCTCCAGCACTGTGGGGGCAGAGCGGGAGGTCAGGGGGAGGGGAGCGGGCGCGCGGGGTTGGGGGGAGGGCAGGGGGGAGGTGACGGGGGCCGAGAAAGGCGTCGGGGACGTTCCAGGAGAAGGGGCTGAGGGAAGGGGGTCGGGGGAGGGAGGGAGAGAGGGGTACGCAGGGGTGGAGGATGAGGAGAGGGGGGCCCGGAAGACCCGAGCGGGGTAGGAGGAGGGGAGGAGCGGGGAGAGCGGGGACGCTGAGGAGGTGAGGGAGAGGGCCAGGGCCTGGGGGAGGGGACAGGAGAGGGTTAGGGACGGGCAGAGGGGGGTGGGCAATGGGATAGGCGTCTGGATAAGGGAACTAGGTCAAAGGACCAGAGCATCATCACGAGACTAGGAAGAGGATGGGAGGGGGAGGAGGGTGGGGAGAAATCAGGGGAAGTGGGGGTTAGGGGTTGAGGCAGAAGGGAGAGGGGCAGGGGGCAAGGGATGGCAGAGGGTATTGGGAAGTGGGTTATGATATGGGAAGGGGTCAGGATATTTGAGGGGCGAGGACAGGAAAAGGGCATCAGAGCTAGAGAAAGGGATCTGGGCAGTGGGAGGGCTGGGGGAAGGCGAGTCTGAGCCAGGTAGGGGGAGAGGGTGGAGAGAAGGCTTGGAGGGCAGAGTAGATCAGAGGGCAGAGTGGAGGCTTGGAGGTGGGGAGAGGTTAGCAAGACCAGAGACGGGGTCTTCTGGGGGTGGGATAGCTGTGGGGGTGATCTGAGACTCTGAGTTCAGACCCCCCCCCCCCCCCGGCCGAGCGCCAGCCCCGTGGGGTTGGGAGGCCTCTGAGTGAAGGCAAAGGGAAGGTCCTGGTGGCCCAGGGTTACCCCGACACCTCCACCCCCCTCCACTTCCTCCCTGGCAGAGAAACTGTTTCCTGGCCAGCGCTATTTCTGCCCATCCGTTTCCAGAAGGCGGGGGCTCCAGTCACCCCCTCCTCACCTCCTTGAAGTGCCCTCCCAGTCCCCAGGGAGCCGGGGCTGAAATAGCCTCTGGCCAGGATGTAGAGGATACACAGAAAGGGCTCTCCTGAGGTCCCCAATGCTGAGCAGCATGCCTTGGTGTGTGTGTGGTGGGGGGCGGCTAGGAGTGAGGATGGGGGTGAATGAAGGTGGGGATGGATGTGAGTTTGAAGATGAAATCTGGACATGAGTTGGGGCCAGGAACGTGGGTGGAGGTTGGGAATGGGGGGTTCGGATGGGGACTCCGGGTGGGGGTAGAGATGGGATTAAGAATGAAGGGGGAGGCTAGCTTGGGGTTGGGGTTGAAGGTGGGTGCTGAGATGGGCCGGTGTTGGGGGTTGGCCGGGAGACTACATTGGGGACCCGGTTGCAGCTGTAGGTGGGACAGCACTGGCCCAGTGGGTGGGTGGGTGGTTATCCTGGCGTCGTTGGGCACAGTGATGGTTAAAGATGGTGTTGGGACAAAGGGATGACTTGGGGATAAGCACATGGGTGTGTCCCAAGGTGGAGATGGCTGATGGGGTTGGAATACATATGGGGTGGAAACCAAAAAGACATTGAAGAAGACACTGGGGCTTGGGGTAGTTTGGGGTTGAGAATGGTGTCTTGAGTTGAATTGCCCCCCCCACCAAGAAAAAAGATGTGTAAAGTCCTAACGCCCCTGTGGCTCAGAATGGGGACCTTATCTGGAGACGGGTTCTTTACAGAGGTAATCAAGTTAAAATGAGGTCCTAGGTAGGCTCTAATCCAGTATGACTGGTGTTCGGATACAAAGGGGAGATTTGGACACAGAGACAGACACACACAGAGGGAAGATGATGGGACGTCACAGAGGGAAGATGATGTGATATCACAGCGAGAAGGCCGTGTGGAGACACAGGAACAGGAGTGAGGTGGCCGAGAGCCAGGAAACTCCCAGGTTGACTGGCAAAGCATCAGGTGCAGGGAGAGGTGAGGAAGGATTCCACTCTGAGTTTCCGAGGATATGTGGCCCTGCTGACACCCTGATTTCAGACTTCCAGCCTCCCGAACTGAGAGAATAGACTTCAGTAGTTTAAGCCACCTAGTATGTGGGACTCGATGACTATGGGGGCCCCAGGAACTGGACACAGGCCGTGGGGGACATAGCTGGCAGATGCAGGTGGAAGGTAGGCGCTGGGCATGGCAGTGAGTTTGAGATGAAGCTTGGACGTGAGTTGAGGTAGGGATGAAGTTAAAGGTGGAGGCTGGGGGTTTGGGACTGGGATGGAGTTAGGGTTGGGGTTCTGAATGGGATGGAAAAGGAGAAGAGATTAGGGGTGAAGGAGGAGGTTGAGGTGGGCGTTGTGGTCTGGGGCCAGCGTTGGGGCTGGGGATGGGAAGGGGGTGGGGTATGGAGGTTAGGGAGAGGCAGAAGGTCAAGGTTGGATGTGGAGACTTTGAAAGGAGATGGGTTGGAGGTTAGATTTGAAGGGAGGGAGGGAAGGAGGGTTGAAATTGGGGGTAGGGAAGGGATTGGGAGGGGATGGGACCAAAGTTGGTGATTCACTTATCACAGGACATGGGGGTGAGATTGAAGCCGGTGGTGCCTGGAGAGTGGGATGGATTGGGGGTAGGTGTGGAGAGGAAGCTAGAGCCTGGGCTTGGTGATGGAGATTAGGACTGCAGGGGGGCGGACTGGTGTCCTACATGGAGGTGGGCAGACAGAAGTTGGAGAAGGGAACGGAGGTAGGATCACAGGTGGAGGTCAGGTGTGGGGAGGGGCTCCCGACTCACCTGACAGAGGCTCCTTCACCTTTGGGGGCTCGGGGACCTTGGGTGGGGGCTCAGGAGCCGCCTCGCCTGCGGGCACCACCCTCTCGGCCAGTGACGCCCGGCGGGGCTTGGGCCCGCGTCCCAGTCTCAGGAAGGCCAGTCTCCGGGCAGCCTCCCCAGCCGCCTCCTCGTCGCCCTGGGCTCGGGTCCCCTGAAGCCTGGCCAGGAGGCCAAAATCTGCCGAGCTCCTGCGAATCCCCGGTGTCAGCACGCGGCCCAGGAAAGAGCGGGGCTGCCCATCTCCTGGGCTGCCTGCCCGCCGGCCAGGGGGCCAGGCCAACCGGAAGGGGGCCAGGCCAGCCAGCTTCTCCAGGGTGGCCCGGCGGCGACAAGATGTTCCGTTGGGCAGGGTCCCCAGCTCCCCAACCTCCTCTTCTTCCAATCCTGGAACTTCCTCAAAGGGGTTCCGAGAGGACCTCAGGGGCAGGGTCCCCGCCCTGGGCACCTTGGAATCTGCCACCCCTAGATTCTTCAGGATGGGCATTTTGACAGGCAGGGACCTGGGGAAAACATAATGGACGATTACTGGGATTGATGACGGTACTGGTGTTGATGACTGACGACAATGCCCCCTGCCAGGCCCCCGTCTGAGCACCCGCCAATCCCATGAGGTTAGTCCTGTTATTATGCGCATTTTGCAGATGATGCCCAAGGTCCCACAGTGATTCAGGGACGAAGCCAGCGTTCGGACCCAGGCCTGTTGATTCCGGGGCTGGAGTTCTTCCCCCGCCCCGCCCCGCCCCGAGCATTGGCATTCAGACCCTTTCCCTGCCTTACTCCTGCCTGGAGGGTTCATCATCTTTGTGGGCCCTCCTACTCCATGAGGAAGCAGGCTCAGAGAGGGGAAGGGTCCTTGCCAAGCTGGCACAGCCCATGAAGGGCAGAGCTGCATAGGGACTCAGGCCCCACCGTCTACCCAGACAGCCCGTCCCACACATAGGCACCCGCCTCGTCTCCCCTGTCCCTCCAGCACACCTGTCCCCTCTACCCCACCCTGTTCATTCCTTGAGCAAAACCTTCCTGGGAAATGTCCAGAACAGGCAAATCCATAGAGACAGAAAGGAGATAAGCTGGGAGAGGGGGGCTGGGGAGTGACTGCTTAATGGGTCTGGGTTTCCTTTTGGGAAATGAAAATGTTCTGCAGGTACATAGTGGTGATGGTTGACAACACTGTGAATGCACCAGATGCGGCTGAATTCTACGCTTTAAAGTGCTTCCTATGGTGAATTTTATGTTTTATATATTTTACTACCCTCCCCCCCCTAAAAAAAACCTTACTAGGTATTTGCCCGGTGAAGGCACTGGGGACACAGTGGTGGCCAAGGTAGACCAGTTCTTGCCCTCTTGGGGCTTGAAATCTCCCAACTTCTGCTCATCCCATCTCCCAAGTCCCTCATCTCCTCCCTCTCCATGGCCCCCTGCCCCAGTCCAAGCCCCCTCTGGCTTCTCCACTTCCTCCCTGGTCTCCAGGCTCTTGTCTTGCCCCCGCCCCCCAGCCCACCTTTGAAGACTTCCTTAAAGCACAAACCAGCTCCCTCTCCTTCTCTTAACCTTGCATGGCTCCCCAGTGCCCTTGGGACAAAATTCAGCTGCCCTCATGGGCCAGATATGCTCCTCGCCAGTGCTATCCCACATTCTCCTCCTCCTTGCTCCAGGCTCCTGGGTGCCACCATTTGTGTTGATCCTTCTACAGGGAAACCTGTTCTCCCCGCTCCATTCAGGCTTTAGGACTCAGCCCCAAAGCCCCCTCCTCCAGGAAGCCCTCCCTGATGCCCGGGCTGAGTCAAGTCGCCCCCGTCGGGATTTACCCCATCCCAGCCCTGCCTACCCTGAGTTGTCACTGTCTGGGGATGAGTCTGTGTCCCCCACTGGACTGTGAAGCCCCGAGAGGTCAGGGTCAGGCTGTCTCAGTCACCGCTGTGTCCCCAGCTCCCAGGGCAGGCGCACAAGAAATGAATGGGTGCTAAACAGGAAACAAAGGAAGGAGGGAAGGACCTCATTCCTTGGGGGTGAGGAGGAGTCAAGCTGGAGAGGTCAGTAAAGAGCAGGACATGCAAGGCCTCAAAGGGCCATGAGGAGGGACTTGGGCTTTTTCCCGAGGACACTGGGGAGCCACGGAAGGGCGCTTTTTAAAATGATGAAATAGTTCAAACATTCAGAAATTCAGAAAAAATTAGAAAACAAACACCCCCTGTGCCTCCAATCCTAGCAGCATCTAATGCAAACATTCGCTCTACTTGGTTCAGGTTGCCTTTATTTATTTTTTTTAAGAATCAAGCCTTACAGATGCACCGAAGCCCCCCAACTCTCCTCCTGACCCTGCGTACTCTAGCCCTCCCCCAAGGAAAGCAGATCCGGGGTGTGTGTCCCCCATCCAAGCCGACTTTTCACTCTATGCCTCCGCAGACTTGCAGCCAGAAATAATGCATTGTTTCCCATGGTTTCAGGCTCTCTGTAAATGCTGTCATACTATGCGCATCCGGCAACTTGCTGTCCGATGGCTGTTTTTTGGCTCACATACAAGTGAGATGTAGCCACGCCTCGCTCTGTGGCTCTAGCTGATTTCTCTTAATTGTTGCGTACTATTCCACCGAAGGGCTGCGGGGCAAACCTGGATCGGCTGTCAGCCGTTCACACGTTCTCCTACTGCTGGCCACGTAGGTTGTTTTGAACTGGGACGGGTTCTGAGCAGGTGAGGGACAGGGTCGGGATTGGGCAGGCGTCGGGGGTCAGGGTCGGGGGGTTGCATGGATCATCTGGAAGGATGCTCAAAGGGCCCTGAGTTGGCTGGGCTGTGAGCGGGGGCATCTCCTTTCGTGGAGGTGACCCCCTTCTTTCCTCCCTGACTTCAGCCTCTAGACCTCAGCTGTTGTCCCTCAAGCTTCTCTCCAGTCTCCATGGTCCGCTGTCCCCCAGGGAGGCAGTCACCATGCCAGCCCTTGCCTGGAGCCCCCACGGCTGTGGGGAATCGATACTACTCCCCCCATACACACATACACACACACACACACACACGCCACATGCCGATTTCTGTCTTTCGTTTTCCAAATAGGCTTCTCTGTGCTTCATCCCCCAAATGGCTTCACTGTCCCCCGGAACTGCCTCCATCATCCCCCCAAAACCCCACCTCCCCTGCAAAACAGGGGGCTCCCACTTCCCTCTAACAGAAGTCAACATGACCCAAACTGGACTTGCCACTCCCCCACTGGCTCCCACATCCATCCCTAAACTGGATCCCATACCCCCAAACCATTTCCAACATCTTCAGAGCCCACTGCAACATCTTCTGAAAAGCGGCCCCCTCTTCTTTCCCCTTCCTGGCTCCAACATCCTGCCCCCTCCAGCCCCCTCATCTGCCTCCCAGTGCCCAGCCCCTGACTCACTTCCGAGGCATCCCTCAAGCCCCCAGCCTCCCGACCTCCCACAGGATGTCTTGGCCACCAGCTTCCCTCTCTGGGCTCCGGCTCCTCCCCCTCCCCTCCCCCCTCCTCCTCTGTGCTGCCAGCCTTTTCCCCCAAAGCCCTAAACCCTCCGCGGGCAGCTTGACCCGTTTGCAGAAGTCCCCAGGTCTGTATCAGAGAACAGCCCTCACACATGGTGTCCACACTGGACCCCAACCACACAACCCCCACCCAGACCTTGCCCCCAAACAATGCTGTCACCAGCCCAGCCTGTTTCAAGTTCACGCACACCTTCCTTCTGAACCCCATCTCCTGCTCCGTCTCCATCCCAGCCCTGTCTTCTCTCCCATCTCCAAGCCCCCATCTCTTGGGGATGGAGCAAAGCACCCATCCCTCTCTGGCCGGTCTTCCCACCTGAACTCAGAGGGCATCAGACCCAGCCATGGCTCGGGTCTCGTCTCCCTTGATGGTCCAAACTCTCCCTGCTTCTTCGAAGCTTCTCTGGATCCCCAGGGCCCCCAAATTCTTCCCTGAGCCCTCCTCCTGCTCCCAGTTCCTCCTACCCTCATTCTGGCACCCTCCTGAGGTCAGACCCCACATTCTCTCTTTGCCTCCTGCCTCTCCTGGCTTCACGGCATGTGTTCTCACCACCTCTGGTCCAGCCCAGATCCAGGGGGGACCCCGGGCTGTGGGCATGCGGGTCCTGCCCCCTCCTCCAACACACTCACCTCCTACGTAGTCAGTGCCTCCGTCCTTCTGTCCCTGCGGCTACTGTCCTGCCCTGAGGACACTTCAGTCAGAACTGCTTAGAGCTTGGAACTGGGGGGGGGGGGGGTTAGAGGAGGTCAATTTCCTGTCAGGAAACCCCTCCCTCTCTGGGCCCAGGGGCGGGAAGGACTCTTTATCTGTCTGCCCTTTTAGGCCAAGCTGGGGTTGTGCTGGGAAGGACAAGGCCACAGCCCGGCCCCCACCCTCATCCCCACCCGGAATCGGCCCCCCTCCTGCCTGCTCTTCACGCCTTCCAAGGTGACAACACCATCCTGGGCACCCTGGGGAGACACCAATGCTGGACACGGGCCCAGAGCTCTCCTTCGGGGTCCTTGCTCTGGAGTAGAGACAAGGAGGAAGGTTCTGCTGGCCCAGAAGCTGGGATTAGAGGCCGAAAGGGGGTGGCACTGGGCATGGCTTTGGAATTGTTCTCTCTGCCTAAAAGGCCCTGTCCCCAGGTCCCTGCATGGCTGCCTCCTTCAACATTGTCCTGGCCTCAGCTCCAGCATCTGTTCCTCAAAGGAGACATTCCCTGAGCTGCAGAAGCTCTTCTCCACACACCACACCCCCCCAACCCTTCTCTCTCCCAGGGACTGGACCTGATTGGTCAATTCCTTTATATCACCTTCCTCAATTTGAATGATAAGCTTTCTGTCTCCCTTGTAGAGTTCTTTTTCTTTTTTTAAGAATTTATTTATTTATTTATTTATTTATTTATTTATTATTTATTTATTTATTTGTCAGAGAGAGCACAAGCAGGGGGAGAGGCAGGCTCCTCGCTGAGCAGGGCTTGATGCCAGGGCCCTGAGATCATGACCTGAGCTGAAGGCAGACGCTTAACTGACTGAGCCACCTAGGTGTCCCTCCCTTGTAGAGTTTCCGACTCTCCCATTGGAATGTGAATTCAAAGCAGATTTTGTTTACCTGTTCATCTTTATATCCCTAGATATGTGCCTGGCACATAATAGGTGCTCACTAGAGATTTATTAACCGAGTGCACACATGGGGATAGATTAGAGCTAAGGATTGGAAGTTGGGGATGCGTGTAGCAGGTGCAGTGGGGGCTGGGAATGGGTTGGGGATTGGGTGGGGTTAGATGCGGGATTAGGGTTACTTTTTTTTTTTTTAGATTTTATTTATTTATTTATTTATTTGAGAGAGAGAGAGAGAAACAGCATGAGAGGGGAGAGGGTAAGAGGGAGAAGCAGGCTCCCCACTGAGCAGGGAGCCCGATGTGGGACTGGATCCCAGGACTCCAGGATCATGACCTGAGCCGAAGGCAGTCGCTTAACCAACTGAGCCACCCAGGCGCCCCTTAGAGTTACTTTTAAGGTTTTAGGTTTAGGATGTCTTTAGGGAGGTCAGGCACAGCGTTAGGCCAGGTGTTAGGCCTGGGACAAGAGATCACGTGCCTAGGCAAAGTTGGGGTTGGTGTGGGATTAGGGTCAGGGCTGGATTCAGGGATCACTGCTTCTGTCCCCGGCCCCAGAAAGGGCTCTGTAGACGCTCAGGCTGGGAGAAGTGGGTCAGGGGTTAAGATTCCAAGGTCTGAAGGCTTCAGATCAAGGACTGGGTTTGCCAGACAATGGGCCCTGGGAAAGGAGCTGCTTGAGTGGCCAAGAGGGGAGGGGGAGGCTTTGTCCTCAGCAGGTCAGTGTGGATCAAGGTAATCAGAAGACGGTAAGTAGCCCTGGCTGGAACCAGCCGGCCTGTTGTGGGCGGGACAGCTGTCAGCTCTCCTCCTCTTTTTTTAAATTTAATTTTTTATTGAGATATAATTCACATGCCATAAAAATTCACCCTTTTTTAGGGGGGGGGAGGGGCAGAGAGAGCTCTTTTTTTTTTTTTAGGATTTTATTTATTTATTTGTCAGCGAGAGAGCCCAAGCTGGGGGAGCAACAAGCAGAGGGAGAAGCAGGCTCATCATTTTTAAGGTTCAGCATTTTGTAGCTTCCCCCCTCATCTAGCCTCAGTGCCCTCGTCTGGGAAGTGGGGTGGGGCCACTGCTGGGGTCAGGGGAGCCGGGGTGGGGCCTGAGGTGTGGTGGGCAGGTGTGTGGAGGGAGGGGATCTGCTGCCCCCTCGTGGTGCCTGGGAGAACTGCAGCGCTCCCTGCTAAGCCTGGGAAGGAGTGACTCAGCTCCCCCAGCCCATCCCCAAGACCCCAGCCCTCACCCTGCAGAGCCCTTGGGATCTCAAACCTTCCAGAACTCCGGCCTGAACTCCTCCCTCTGTGCATCCCACCATCCCCGGGACTCCTTGGGCCCCATCTGCTGAGTAACAACAGTAATGTCATCCACTTATAAAGTTCTAATCTGTTCACACGCGGAGCTTTTACGTATATAGTCTCATTAATTTACTGCAGACTGATTTTTCAGGGACAGGAAGCCATAGTGGTTAAGAGCCCAAGTTCCAGAGTTTGGAGGCACTTTGTTTCAGATCTCAGTCCTGCTACTCACCAGCCATGTGACCTTCAGCCTGTGATTTTTTTTTTTTTTTAAATTTTTAGGCTCTCTGCTTCCTCCTGTGTAAGTGGGGCTGATAATGATGGTCCAACCTCACAGGGTGGCAGAAAGGATAAAGGGCTCAGAGCCTGACAAAAGGAAGCCTCTGTGAGTCTATGTAGCTGAGAGTATAAACCAGTGATGTGCTGATAAATGTTTCACAACCAGCTCTCTGGGGGGTTGGGGGCAGGGAGCCTTGATTTGTGGCGTGTGCCAATTTCCATGGTGTAAATATTCCCACCATGACTAATTCAAGCTCGAATTCAGTGATGTCAAGCCACAGTGATGTCACTGAAAGAGTTTTGCGGGGAAGAGATGCGCAGTAGCACGTTATACGGCTGTATCTCTATGAACGTACAATAGATGTAAATAACCTCAGGAGCACAGATAATAGTAAAATGTAGTCAAATAATTGGGTTGTGATGAGTATTTATTACCTTTGTTTTCAGTATAACTTATTTAATTACATGTTTGCATAATTCAATTTTTTATAATGGCTGTTTAACAACCAGTTCCAAAATTCCTGCGACTTTAACAGTCAGCTCACTCGGGCTGACTCCCAACACACCGCTGTTGGCATCGCACCCCTATTTTAGAAAGGGAAACTGAGGCTCGAGAAGATGATCAGTCAGACAGGGGGCAGGGCATGGACCCCGTCCCTCCAAGGGCTGTGGGATTCTGGGGCCAGGGCGGGCTACGCAATGCCCCTCTTTCTTTCATCCCACCCTGGTCTAGAGGGCATGGGTGGTCCCTGCAGTACTGGATGACCTCAGTGGAGCCCTTGCCTCTCTGGTTTCGATTTGCCCATCCCGACAGCAGCTGCACCCTGCAGGTGAATACTTACACAGGGCTCTTTAACACCTGCTTCAGCCCTGCCAGGAAGGCAACATGTCTATCCTTCCCCTCACTTTATAGGTTGGGAAACTGAGGTCCGCCCTGAGTCACAGAGCTATAGGGAGAGTCCTCAGATCCCAGCTGGGGTGCACAGGAGAGGAACCGGTAGCCACGACCTTGGGCTCTGGAGTTTTCTGGGAGGTGGGAGGCAACCTGGCTAGAGATGGTGGTCCGGCTTTGGCAGTGGCTCTGCCTAGCACACTCTGCCCCCAGCACCCTTAGCCCTATGCTCCCAAGCACTTCCTGGGCCCCTCGACCGGATGGGAGAGGGTGGCTGGGAGGCAGAATGTGGACAGCGCCGTCTGCCTGGTTCTCGTCCCTGGGGGCTTCTCCGCCTCTGTCGCTGTCCCCATTCTCCTCACAGGTCTCTGAGTCTCTGTCTCTCTTTGTCTCTTTTTGCCTCTCCCTCCGTGTCCGTGTGTGGGTCTCTCAGGCTTTGTCGCTCTCTGTGTCTCTGTTCTCTCTGAATCTCCGTCTCTTTGTGTGTGTCTCTTTCCCTGTGTTTTCTCCCTTTCTTTCTTTCTCTTATTGTCGCTCCGATCTTTCGGCTCCCTTTACATCTTTGTGTGTCTGCGTTTCTCCCCACCTCTGTCCCTCTCCCCTTGTGTCTCTTTGTCTCTCCCTATCTCTGCGTCTCTCAGTATCTTTCTCTGCGTCTCTGGCGCTCTGCCCCGGCGTTTCTCCCCTTCTCTTCCGGTGAGTCCCTACACTCCTGTGAGAACACGCTCCCTACCGACGCGCCCCGACCTGCCTCCGCCCCCAGAGCCCCCGGCTAGCCCGGGCCTGCGCCTTTAAGGGCCGGCGGCAGAGGGCGGGGTCTCGGCGGCCCCGCCCTGCCCGCCCCTCCCCCTGACGTCCCTTCCTCCCCAGCCCCTCCACCGCCTCCCTCCGCCGCCGCCCGGGCCGGCTCCGCGCCCCCTCCCCGGCCCCCGCCCGCCCGCCTGCCCGCCGCCCCCATGGCGCCCCGGGCCCCCACTGCACGGGGCCACTAGGACCCTCGGCGTCCCCTTCCCTTCCCCGCCCTGCCCCCCTCTCCCGCGGCGCGAACCCGGGTGTCCACGGCGCCCAGCTTTTGAGCTCGCGTCCCCAGGCCAGCGGGGGGGGAGGGGAAGAGAGGGGACCCCGGGACCCCCGCCCCCCCCACCCGGCCGCCCAGTCCCCCGGGATCCGGAGAAAATGTCTTCGCGGACGGCGCTGGCCCCGGGCAACGATCGGAACTCGGACACGGTGAGTGGGGCCCGGCCCCTTGGGGAGCGCCGGTCGGGTTCAGCCGCCGAACCCCTCGTCCTGGTGTGCCCCTCGCCGCGCGAGCCCCTACCTGCATTCCCCGGGCCCGGCCCAGCTTGCCACCTCCCGACCCCCGCCCGGACTTCCAGGCCTCTCGACCCTCCCCCACTCCAGCTCAGCCCGACCCCTGGGGGCGCCCCTCTCTCGGGACCCCCCTCTTGTCCCTCTGCAGACCGCTTCCGCTCCGGTCTCTTCCCTCCAGGAAGCCCCCTCCTCTGCCTTCCAGGAGCCCCTCCCTTCTCCGGCGTGTTCTTAAGCCCCTTCCCCTCCTGGCCGCCCGCATCCGATAACTCGCCCCCTCCCGGATTTGCAGGGCTCCTGACCCCAAGGCC
Organism: Mirounga leonina; assembly: GCF_011800145.1. NCBI lineage: Eukaryota > Metazoa > Chordata > Mammalia > Carnivora > Phocidae > Mirounga > Mirounga leonina. Next base: position 2,088,819 of record NW_023270718.1, read on the forward strand.
CGGCCCTGGCCCTCTCCCAGGAAGGCCTGGCCCCGTCCTGCCTCTGGCTCCGGCCTTCCCCATCTGGATGTGGGTGCCGGGCTCCCCAGGAACCCCCCTCTTCTCATTCTCAGCCCTCCGCCCCTCTGGATCCTCCCAGATCCTGTGGGCACCCCCTCACAGGAAGCCGGTTTCCACCTTTTCCTGGGCCCAGGGCCCTCTCTAGCTTGTTCAAGGTCTCTCCACTCCCAGGCCTGGCCCCTATCTTCCAAGCAGCCCTGTCCCTGGATTCCCAGTACTCTGGGTCCCCCCCTCCCAGTACCCCCCAGACCGTCTCTGGCCTTGGCCTCCAACTTCCAGGCCCCTAGCCTAGTCTGGGATTTCTAGGCCCTGAACCAGTCTGACTCCAGGCCTCATCCTCCCTGTATCAACTTCTCAGCTTCAGGCAAGCCCCCTCCCCAAGCCCCCAACCCCTTGATCCCCTCCTAGGCCAGGAGCTTCCTCCCAGGACACCACCTCTTCCCCTAATCTCCAGGTCCCCATCCCTTCTGGCCCCAGGGCCTCCCTCTTCCTTCCTGGGGGTCTGGCCTCCCAGGGAAACCCCCTCCTCAGCTTCGGAGGCCTCTCCCCACTCACAAGGCTAGGCCCCAGATCCTCCTTCCAGAAGACTCCCGGACTCGAAGCCTGGGGTCTTGCCCTGGCTGTAAGCCTTCTTCTCTTGGGGTCTGTCTGCTGGAAACCTCCTCCCCAAGTTTCTAGGCCCTTTTGACATCCACAAGGCTCAGGCTTTCTTCTTCTGGGTTGCTCCTTGCCCAGCAAGCCCCTTCTCCAGGACTTGCATGCTCCTGGACCTTTCTCTGCTTCCAAAGACTAGAAACTCCTAGAAACCCCCTCCTTTAACTTCTAGGAGTTTCCTTGGCTCTTCTGAGTTCCACTGCCCCATGGCTTTAATCCTTCCCATTATTCCCAGGCCCTCTGTCCCTATACCACAGCCCAGAACAGTCCTGGGAGACCCCCCCTTCCCATCTCCCAGGTTTCTGATTACTCTCAGCCCTTCCAAAGGGCCTCCCACCACCCCCAGCTGGGGTCTTTGTCCCTTTTCCCCTAGGCCTCTGCTAGGTCCCTGCACCCCTACCCAGCCACCCTCACTCCAGATCCCCCACCAGAGAGACTGATCTCCGTCCCTTCATCCTGCAAGACCCTCCCTCATAGAGAGCACCCACCCCCCTACCCCCCACCCCCGCTGCCGCCGCCGCTGCAGCCCACCTACGATAGGCAAGACTCTGATTTGGAGTCTCTGGTGAGATCCCCATCCCTCCCCCAAGTCCCTCAGGAAGTGCCAGGGAGCCCACGGGCCTGGGTTCAAATGCTGGCTCTCTCTGCCAGCCGGTTGGCTCTGTGCCCTCAGACTACTCGTTCTTCCTTTCTGTGCCTCAGTTTCCTGCTCTGGAAAGTGGGGATGATCACTTGAGTCCCTCAGAGGACGACTCGAGATGACGCGGGGGAAGCCTGGTACATAGGACGCACTCCGCACTTGTCCGCTGCTATCGTGAATAGTCACAATATGAGTCAGATGGGCCATGCGTTCTCCACCTGGGGGCTGTCATCGGGTGGTTGCAGGAGCTCACGGATCCTCTCCCTGCTCTGAGCCTCAGTTTATCTCGAAATAGGGTTGATGATAGCACCTCCCTGTTAGGGATGTTTTAGGGAGCCAAGGAGAGGATGTGAGTAAGATGCACTTCAAATCTAGTTTCTGTCCCTCCCTAGCTGTGTGACCTCAGGCAAGTGACGTCACCGCCGTGAGCCTCGGTGTCCTCATCTGTAAAATGGGGCTCATCCGAGCACTTCCTCCTCTTTCGTGGTCCAGACTTGTGCCTGGTGGGCATTTGAGGAGGGCCAGTCCCCTTCTCTCCTCTTGTCTCCTGTCCTCCCAACTAGTGTGTAAGTCCTGCTTGTCTGTCCTGCCTGGGGCTCACCTCTCCCTCTGGAACTGGAGGTCTCAGGCTCTTCCCCTGCCACCCGGTTACCATGACAACAGCCATGTGGGGTCATGCTCCCCCACCCCAAGTTCCAGCCCCCCCCCCCCACCGCCGAACTCTCTGGAGGTTCCCTAGCAACAGGCCCCGTGTTGGGGCTCCAGCCGGGCGGGAGGGAGGGAGCCGGGCCAGCTGGTGGTGTGGGCCAATTTTAGCTCCCGCCCCCGGCCCCTGGGGGCTCTGTCACCCACTGCCCCAGCCGCCCCTTGCAGGGGTCCCTCAAGCATGCTGCTTTCAGTGGGGTGCCAGCCCACCCCCAGTTTGGCTCCCCTGGTGCCACCTGATGGGGATTCTTCTCCAAGACCTTATCTCGGTGGGGATCAGGGCCTTATCAGCCAGGATCTCCACCTCCCTGCCTGCCCTCCTTCCCCTGGGCGGAGACCTGGGGTTGTGAGCCGCTCAGTGGGATGTGGGTAAGAGCTCAGTACTCAGGAGCCCCCAGGCCCGGGATCAAATCCCTGACCTTGGCCAAGGTGCTCACCCTGCCTCAGCCTTGGGGGTCCCTGTCTGGAGAGTGTGGATGGTAACTGGACCCAGGCAGGAGGCCCCGGGTGAGGGCACAGTGGGCAGCGGGCATGTGGTTAGGGCCGCAGCGGCGGCGGTGGTCCTTCTGCGCCTTGTGGGGGAACTGTGTGACCTTGACATGGTACCTTCTCTCTCCAAGCCTCAGTTTCTCCTCTGGAGTGTGAGGATGTAGGTTCCGCCCTCAGTGGGCTCCCGTGGGAATTAAATGGAGATGAGGTGCTTACTAGCCCGAGCCTTGGCCCCGTAGTAAAAGCAGCGTAATAAAAACATGTAGGAGTGTGAGTCAGCGTGAGAAGGTGATGGTGAGGGTCAGCAACTCTGGGCTAAACTCTGTCCTGCTCCAGGCCTCAGTTTCCCCACCTTAAGATGGGGATGATGACTGAATCAGACAGTAGCCATGCGGATTCCCTGTTGCCTACCTGGCCTTTCTCCTCCTCAGCAACCTTTGTCCCCGCGCTTCCCACCCCCGCCCCGGGAAGCAGGGAGGGCAGCGCAGGGTCTGAGCAGAGCTGCCTCTGCTGGGGCCTCTGGCTCCCTCCGCAGCCTGCACCCTGGGCCCCAGCGCTGAAAGGGAGGCACAGTCCCTGGGGCTCACAATCAGGAGCAGGCAGTGACCTGCGGGGGAGAGGCCCAGGAGGGACAGGACAGCAGGAACAGAACGTCGGGGACAGATGGGAGCGCGGGTGTGGGAGACAGCGGTTCCCAGGGCGGTGGGGGGGCCATGAGGGGGAGGCAACAGTGTTTCCACGGGAGGAAGGTAACCGTGTGGGGCTGGAAGGTCAGGGCAGAATGAAAGAGTGTTGGTTACAGTGTTTGGAGTCGAATTTGGGGCAAGAAGAATTGGGAGAAAATGTTAGGGGCAGTAAGCTGGGAATAAAATGCTGCTCTTGGGGTTCAGAGTAGAATCAGGGGGCGGGGGGCTGGCGGATGGGGAGGTGATGGGTGACCCGGGAAGTCGAGAGCAGCGAGAGAGACCTGGGGTGGAGTTGAACCCAGATTGAGGACACAGATTGGGATTGAGGACCACAGTGTTTAGAGTAAAATACCGTGGTCCCAGCACCTGGAAAAGGAAGTTGGGGGTAGCCTGAATGTCGGGATTTGGGGGGTGGGGAGGGGAGCCTGATGTCTGGGATCCCAGATGCTGTAGAGTTGGGGGACCCCAGCGTTTTTGTTCTTGGAGGCGTCTTCTTATAGCAAGAGATGGGGACCCCCAAAGGCAGCGTGCTTCTCTCTGGCCCGCGTTTGAGAAGGACCACGAAGGGGCCAGTGGCCGTGGCTGGAGCCAACCGCCCCAGCCCACGGGAGCCACCGAAGGCGGGATCGGATGGGCACTGCCCACCGCTCACGCTCCGTCCCCCCGTCCAGCATGGCACCTTGGGCAGTGGCCGCTCCTCGGACAAGGGACCGTCCTGGTCCAGCCGCTCCCTGGGTGCCCGCTGCCGAAACTCCATCGCCTCCTGTCCCGAGGAGCAGCCCCACGTGGGCAACTACCGCCTGCTGAGAACCATTGGGAAAGGCAACTTTGCCAAAGTCAAGCTGGCCCGGCACATCCTCACCGGCCGGGAGGTGAGTGGGGGGATGGGCAGGGTGCGGGGCCCAGCCCTCCGGCACCAGCATTGTGGGAGGTGGGGGCGGAGTCAGACTTGGCCCTCGCTTTGCTTCATGATCTCAGGTTAAGTCCCTGACTCTCTCCCCGGGACAGGTCAGGACATCTCAGATTTGTCCAGAAGAATCCAAGTAGAATTGGGCTACCGTGGGAATTAAATGTAGATGAGGTCCTTATTAGCCCAGGACTTGGCCCGTAGTAAAGGCTATTTAATAAAAAACCATATGGGTGGGGTGCCTGGCTGGCCCAGTCAGTAGAGCATGTGCCTTTTTTTTTTTTTTAAAGATTTTATTTATTTATTTGACAGAGAGAGACAGCGAGAGAGGGAGCACAAGCAGGGGGAGTGGGAGAGGGAGAAGCAGGCTTCCCACCGAGCAGGGAGCCCGATGTGGGGCTCGATCCCAGGACCCTGGGATCATGACCTGAGCCGAAGGCAGTTGCTTAATGACTGAGCCACCCAGGCGCCCTAGAACACGTGCCTCTTGATCTCTGAGTCATGAGTTCAAGCCCCACGTTGGGCCTAGAGCTTAAAAAAAAAAAAAATGATGTGGGAGTATGAGGTGATGGGAGGACATCAGCTCTAGAATAAACTGTGTTCACCTCTGGGCCTCAGTTTTCCCACCTTAAAACAGGGATGATGGCGCATTAATGGCCAGTGCTCATTAAATATCGGTCATCGTCCCTGGAATTGTTGGGAACTCTCAGATCGCGGGCAGAGCCGTGCGTTGTGTTTCTAAGAATTCACACGGCTTTTGTGTCTAAACCCGGACCACTTCCCCGTTGCAGTGGTGGGCTTTGGTTCCGTCAGACCTTGCAGTGATCTTCATGAGACCACACGAGAACTCACTGGAGTTCTCAATTCCCCACAGTCCCATTCTCCTTGCCCCCAGAGTAGGGCAACATTACTGCGCCCACACAGACCTGACCTTGTAACCTAGATATGAAGCCTCTCACTCACGCCAGGGGGAGGGGGGAACTCCTCTGTTCCCCTTTAATTTTAGAGGACGTGGCTGGAGCGATTTCCGCTGCCGGGGATGAACTCTGTCCTGCCATCCACACCAGACACACAAAAGATACCAGGCTCCTATGGTTTTATGGGCATGTTCTACCAAACATTCCAAATTATGCCCATCCTTCCAGAGATTAACGAAAGAGGTTCCACTGCCTCGCTGATTGGAAGTGCTAGCTGCACGATGACCAAGACGTCAGAACGAGCTACGGATACCATTATGGGCTGGCCTTACATGTGAACATAGATCCAAAAATCTCAAACAGAATATTAGCAAAGAGACCCGTCACATCAGTTAAAGAAAGCCGTGTGATGACAGAGCTGGGTTCATCCCAGGAATGCACAGTTCTTTTCAAATTGACAATTTATTCGTGTACTTCGCCACATTCCCAGATTCAAGGAGGGAAACCATATGATCGTCTCAATACTGGCATGAAAAGTGCCAAAATTAAAAACCCGTTCGTGAGGATATGAGAAAAGCTAACGGACCCTCTCCCGCACAAAGAATACGTCGTTCCCCTTGTGTGGATTTTGAACTTGATTCCAGGGGCTTACTAGAGGATCAGCTTCTAAGGAAACTGGGCCTCCCAGGGGAAGGATTCTGTAATCCAGGGGATCTGGGGGTGACCCCAAAACCCTTTGGGGAAATTATAGACCTAGAGCTGAGATAAGACTTTTAAAGGTCCCCCACTACTGAAAAAGTTACGGGGCTCTGCCCCAAAGTGCAATTCAAAATAAAAACTTAACCCCACTGCAGGATGCATATAAGGAGAGTTCATTAACTTTCCGATTCTTCCCCCATGGTCACTGCTCAAAGCTCTTTTAAAACTAGGGGTCCCTGGCTGGCTCACTTGGAAGAGCATGCAGCTCTTGATCTTAGGGTCGTGAGTTCGAGCCCCACGTTGGGTATAGAGATTATTATTATTTTTTTTAAAGATTCTATTTATTTATTTGAGAGAGAGAGAATGAGAGAGAGCACATGAGAGGGAGGAGGGTCAGAGGGAGAAGCAGACTCCCCGCCGAGCAGGGAGCCCGATGCGGGACTCGATCCCGGGACTCCAGGATCATGACCTGAGCTGAAGGCAGTCGCTTAACCAACTGAGCCACCCAGGCGCCCCTATAGAGATTACTTTAAAAATTTTTAAAAATAAATAAACTATACGTATTTTCTTCAGTTTTAGATGTTTAAGAGGTAAACTTGATCAGGCTGCATGAGTTCAAACCCCAGCCCACAAACTTACTAGCCATGTTACCTTGGCCAACTGCCTGAGCAGTTCTGTGCCTCAGTTTCCCAGCTTGTAAAATGGGGATAATTCTAACACTCATACTGTGAAGGATTGAAAGAGTTCTCGTTTGTAAAGCACACAGACTGAGGCCCGGTGACTCCTCAGGAAATGTTAGCTACAGTTATTTATTGTTTCACAGTTCATGCATGCAAGACAAACAAGACATGCTGGGTGAATGGCCTGAGGTGCCCTCACGGAGGGGCCCTCAAAAGGTCTCACTCTCACACGCATTCACACAGGCCCCTGAGTAGCCCCACCCAGGCCCTGCTGTGGAATAGGGGATATTTCCCTGTAGAAGTCAGAGAGCACTGGACACAGTGGCTTGTGCAAAGGTCCTGAGGCCCAGATCTCCCATCCACCAGGAACGGCCCTGATTGAGGGCTTCCTGTGAGAGGGGGCAAAGGAAAGACATTCCTGGGCAATCTGGGTTGGGAGGGCCTTTCCCAACTCGAGCCCTTGGCACCTTGATCTTTTACCCCTTCCTTCCACCTCCAGGTTGCCATCAAGATCATTGACAAAACCCAGCTGAACCCCAGCAGCCTGCAGAAAGTGAGGCCTAGGGAGAGGGAGCGGGGTGGGGACAAGGTTGGGAAGAGGGTCATCGAAACCGCCCACCCTCATCTTTCTCTTTCTTCTTTTCTGGCCATGCCCAGCTGTTCCGGGAAGTCCGCATCATGAAGGGCCTAAACCATCCCAACATCGGTGAGGAGGGGAAGAGTGTGGGCTCAGAGACTACCAGCTGGGGCACTTGGCAGAGGAGAGAGTTGGGGGACAGAAGAATCGGCAGTTTTCACAGTTAGAAAGACCTGTTTTCTCTTAGCGGTGTCGCTGCTCACTGGCTGTGTGACCTTGGGCAAGTCACTTAACCTCTCTGAGCTTCAGTTTCCGCCTCTGGAGTGGGGTTTATAAGAAGGCCTACTTCAAAGTCATTGTGGGGTTTGGATAAGACTGAGCATTCGAAACACTCCATTCACAACTAAGCTGGGGGACCTGGTCTGATTACTGTCAGCAACAGTGAGCACTGTCCTTGTCATTGTGAGGCAGAGGGGAGACAGGACTTAGCCTGGCCTGGATGTGGCCACAACATTTATTCATCCATGTGTTTGTTCACTCGGGAAATGTTTATTGAGTGGCTGCTATCTAGCATAAGCAGGAAAGAAAACAGACACAAATCTCGGCCTCAGAGAGCGGACTTTCTTGTGAGAGAGAAAGTAGGAAAGGTGGTGAAGTAGGGCTGAGGAGTTTGGGAAATCTTGCCATCAGTAGGGAGCCATGGAGCGTTCTTGAGTAAGGGGGTGTTCTGGTCAGCACATGCGTAGTTACAGAGTGTGGGCGGAGCTGGGGGGGTTCTTGTCCCAAATAACCCTGCTCCCCCCGGGTCCTTGCAGTGAAGCTCTTCGAGGTGATCGAGACGGAGAAGACGCTATACCTGGTGATGGAATACGCAAGTGCCGGTGAGGCGTCCCTCCCCGCCCTGCCCCCTGCGCCCCCCGCGCCCCTCGCTGACCCCGCTTGGCCTCTGCCCTGCAGGAGAAGTGTTTGACTACCTCGTGTCCCACGGCCGCATGAAGGAGAAGGAAGCTCGAGCCAAGTTCCGACAGGTGGGGGCGGTCAAGGCTGTGGGCAGGGCTGAGAGTGACGCCCCATCCCCAGGCAGGGGGGGGTCTGGGGGCGGAAGTCCGGGTGTCCACGAGCCTGCAGACGCCCGGGTGTGAGGATGCCCTGATGCAGGTGGGCGGATGTCAGACGTGTGGGTGCGAGGGTGGACCCAGCGCGTGGGAGCGTGGTTAACAGGTGCCAGGGTCCCAAAGCCCGTGAGCGGGGCCGTGCGGATGCGGCGTGGGGGCAATAGGTATCTGGGTGCCCAGATACGAAGGGTGTAGCTGGGCGGGTAGAAGCGTATGCGTGAGGGGGCCCAGGTGTCCGGCTAAGGGGTGCGTGTCCGAAGGGGGAAGGGATTTGAGCCAGGGTGTTGGTCCACGACTGTCCAGATGCCCTGATGGGGCTCTACTGGGCATATCGGGGCAGAGTGTCCGTCTGTGGGTATGCAGTGTTCTTATGTGTGTTTCCGGATGGGAAAGTCGGGAGGGGACCGGCTGTGATGTCCTGGTTCCGAGGCCCCTGCCGGGAGGGTGTCCAGGGCTCTGAGGGTGTCTGGCGGTCTGAGTGGGGATGTGGGTCCGTGCAGGGCCCTTGGCATTTCCCACTGTGGTTGAATCGGGGCATGAGGCCCCGGCATCCCGGCCTGTGCCCAGGGGTGGAGGCCTGGGGCTCTGGGTCTTGGTTGTGAGTAGGGTCGTGGGGCCGGGGAGAGGCCGAGGGATTTGGGGCCACAGGTCGCTGACCTTCTCTTCCCTCCGCTCCAGATTGTGTCAGCCGTGCACTATTGTCACCAGAAAAACATTGTACACAGGGACCTGAAGGTGAGCCCCCCGCCCCGCGGCAGGCTCCCCACCGCAGCCCGCACTTGTCCCCAGTCCTGCCTCCAGGCCCCCTGGGGATCCCCTGTAGCCTCCGCACTCCCTCGCTCTTCTCCCCGTCCTCCCCCCTCAGCATCCGGGGCCCCTTGACTCTTTCCCAAGCTTCCACGGCAGAGGAAGGCCAGCAGATGGGGGAGCAGGTAGGGAGGTGGGGGCAGGAGGAGAGAACAAAGGAAAGGAAACGAAACGTCCGAGGGGACATTGCACACGATTACATGTGTGCTGAACAAGGTCTCGATAAAGGGCTCACCGCTCTCAGAGCCTTTGGAGCCTTGGCATCTCTCAGACTTTAGGACACTCAGAAACCTTCGAGAACTGAGGTTCTAGAGCCCCAGAGTCACATGGCTTCTGGGCCTTAGAATCGCAGGCATCTCCGAGCTCGAGAAGGACCTTTGAGAGAGAGAGAGCGAGCTCCTGAGGCTACTCTGAGCAAGGAAGGGACTCAGCCAGCCCGGACCCCCCACCCCCCACCCCGCTCTGCACCTCCCACCCTGAGAACCACACGTCTCAGGGCTTCTCGACCCAGACCGGAGAGAGAAATGTTTGTCCTGCTCAGTCGAGTTGTCTTGACTCTCGTTTCTGGAACACCTCCTGTGTGCTAGACGCCGTGCCTTAAGGAAGGTCTTCTCAAGGTATCAGTAGTGAAGGACCGGGTTTGTTCTAATATTTTCAATTCCCAGTCCGCCCTGACAAATACTTTTGTGAAGTACAATAAAAATGAAGTGGTGGTGGGGGGGGGGGGAGATGTCCAAAATACAAGACCAATTTTTTAAAACTATTATTACATTAAAAAAAAAAAAAAAAACCAAATCAGAAAAACCGACTGTCAAATTGCTCTAGAAGTTTCTAGACACACTCGGTGTCTGTACCGACCCTCTGAGAAAACCCCTTGAGGCTTGGGAGTTTGCCGTCACCTGGAGGAGGCACGCCCCCTGGTGGAGGGTCCTGGAAGTGGCTGAAAGGGATTTGGGGGATCTGATTAGTGCACTCCGGGTTGGGGGTGGGGGCCAACCTGACCTGAGGGAGCCACCCAGGCACGGGGTTGTGGCTGGGTGACAGAGCTTCAAACGCTAGGAAGGGAAGTGTCACCCCTGAGCAAGGTTGAGATGCCATTACGTTGAGGTGTGTCTTTATGGGTTCTCTGCCCCTCTTTTTGGGTTGGAGGTGGGGAAGGGAGGTAGGGAGACCATGAGGAAGCCGGACGTGCAGGTGGCCTGGCCGGGGAAGGACTGTGGCTGGGACCAGCCAGACGTGGGCAACACTTTGAAGGGCTATATGTATCCAAATCTACAAGAGGCAGGAAGCTGGAGGCTCCTTCCACACTCAAGCCATGGCGAGGCCAGGCCTCTTTTGGAGTCTTGCTGTGGGCACGAGGTGGTCTCCCTAAGGCTCCGTTTCCTTGCTCGCGAAATGGCATTTATAAGAATGCATGCCACCAAAGGTAGACAGAACCTTGATTTTTTTTTTCATTTTTATGAGTCTTGAGCAGTCAGTGCTCATGTTGGTTTTTTTTTTCCTGCTGGGTAAACTGAGGCTCAGAAAGGGGCAGGAGATTGCCTGAGGACCCCCAGCTCTGCAGACCACATGGCATAATAATGGCTAATGTTTTATAGTGCTTATCGGGTACAAAAGATTGTTCTAGGCCTTTTAGGATTCACTTAATGCTCAGACAGCCCTGCGAGGCAGAAGCTATGATTATCCTCCTTCTTTGGATGAGGAACCCAAGGCCCAGACAGATAAAGTCACTGCCCAAGGTCACACGGGGAGTAGGGGACCGGGTCACAGTCAGTACTGGGTTGGGGGGGCGGCTCCGGAGCTCGTGCTCCTGTCCACCACACACGTCTACCTTCTACCCCCTCCCAGGCTGAGAACCTCTTGCTGGATGCCGAGGCCAACATCAAGATCGCTGACTTTGGCTTCAGCAACGAGTTTACGCTGGGCTCAAAGTTGGACACGTTCTGTGGGAGCCCCCCGTACGCCGCGCCGGAGCTGTTCCAGGGCAAGAAGTACGACGGGCCAGAGGTGGACATCTGGAGCCTCGGCGTCATCCTGTACACCCTCGTCAGTGGCTCCCTGCCCTTTGATGGGCACAACCTCAAGGTGCTGGGCGGGGCCAGCAGTGGAGGTCTTCATCTCCCGGGAGGGTCTCCCCGGCCCCCTACAGTTGGGCCCGCAGCCCCTCCCCCCACACCTGCTCCGTAGAGGGCCAGAGGGGTGGCGGGGCTGGCCGGGTCAGGTTCTGATATAGGTTTTACAGATACGGTGTGAACAAAAGAGACAAAAATCCCTGCCCTCCAACGTGCTGGCCCTTGAGATCCCGCTAAGTGGGAAAAGCCAATCAAAGGCCACCTGTTGTGTGATGCCATTTCTACGAAACGTCCAGAACGAGCAAATCCAGAGACAGGAAGCAAATGAGCGGTTGCCCCAGGCTGGGGGAGTTGGAGAACAGGCTTTCTCTGGGGGGATGGAAACGTTCTAGAACGGCCCGGTGATGGCCACATAACTCGGTGAGCGCACTCACAACCTTTGAATCGGGCACTCCAAACGGAAAAATCCCTGCCCTCACGGGAAAGAGCAGAGCAGGTGATGTGGGTGGGTTGGGGGGGCGGGGGGAGTCTCTGCGTGGAGCTCTGTGCTGGTGACTGGGGACTGGCCTGGTCTTTGAAAACAAAATAAATAAGCAAAACGTACATCATGTCAGAATCTGGCCAGTGCTGGGGGGTGGGGGTGGGGACGGAGAACTACCTTCCGGAAGGCGCTCCGGTAGCGAGCGTGGGGCCGCGTTGGCCCCGTCGGTCTGTCCGGGCACATCGTTCCTGATGGAATGTTTGGGGGTTCGCTGCAGCATCACGTCCCTCTGTCCCTGAAGGGGACACACAGCAGGTACCTCCTGAGACGGGGTTATTTTCCTGTCTGCGGCCACGCTCGGGGAGAACCATGGTGGTGCAGTCCTGGCCACGCTCCGATGTCCTCAGCTGTCCTGAGACTGTCCCTGTAGTTCTTTCTCTCCCGCTCCAGTGTTTATTCAGGCTTCCGAGTTGCCCGCAGTTGACCGGTGTCTTAAAAGCCTCCTTTCATCTCGAGCAGTTCCTCTGTCTTTCGTGCCGTGGCTTTGTGGAGCTTTGTGGTACTCGGGCAAGTTGTGCCGCAGGGCCCCCCCTCCGTTTGGGGTGAGCGGCGTTTCCTCGTGATGGGGTTCCGGTGGTGCGAGCAGGAACGCTCGGTCCTCTCGAGGTGGCCCACGAGCTAGGAGCGCTCAGGAGGCCAGCGAGGTCGCTGCCGAGGACAGGCCACAAGAGCAGGGACCTGAGTGATGAGGAGGAGGGAGCCCCCCGAGCGGCCAACCCCTCTGAGCCTCAGGCTCCCGCTCTGTTCCGCATCTCTAGGGTAACCAGCCTTGTAGCCGCGATTGGAGGGCTCGCTGAGATCAGGCGTGCGAAGCGCTCACGATCACAGGATAATCTGAACCCCAAGCATGAAGCCAAGGGACCTTTTCTGAGGGCAAGGCCAGCGTCTCACCTGCCCCAGGCCCTTGTTGCCTCCTGCTGTCCTGGTTCCCCCCCCGGCCCCCCGAAACCTTTCTGGGCAAAGGAGACAGGCAGCTGGGGGCAGGTCCCCACTCTGTCATTTCCTTGCGAAGCGACCTGGGATATACCCCCGTTTCTGAACCTGTTTCCCCACCTGTAAGATGGGGAGGTGAAGAGTATTCACTTAGGGCCCAACTGGGTGTCTGAAGCCCTCCCCCGGGGACCTGGCAGCTGGCCAGGGCGTTAGACTTGGGAGCCTCACCAGTGATGGTGTTGACAGCCCGGTGGCTACTTCTCACCATCTTTGAGGTGAGAAGTGTGGAGCGGGGTTTACACAGCACGGAATCTGGAGCCGGACTACCTGGGGTTCAGCCCCGGTCCTGCCATTTTCTGCCGCAGGCTCTTCCCGCAAGTGACTTACCCTCTCTAGGCCTCAGTCTCCTTGTCTGAAAAATGGGCATCATAGTCCTGCTTCACAGCTTTGTTGTGAGCACAGATGTGCCTTGCATAAAGCACTTATTAGAACACTGCCTGGCCTCGGGGTAAGTGCTCTGCTCTGAAAGTGATACTCAGTATTATTAAATATGCACGACCCTTCAGGGTTGCGCTGATCTGCAGACCCAGGAGGCTCCCAGGCGCATGCCTCTCCCAGCCCTTTGAGGAGAATGTGGGGAAGGGGGCTCCCAGGCCAGTCCCCAGCACAGAGCTCCATGCAGAGACGCGCCCCCCCCCCCCCCCCCCCCCCCCCCCCCCCCCCCCCCCCCCCCCCCCCACTCTTCACCCTTCCTAAACCTCATATTGAAGTAGCACTTGCTGTGGGCCAGACACGTGCTGGACATTTTACTTAAACTCACTCACACCCTGGCCTGGCAAGTGGGCGCTGGGAGCCCTGGGTGCAGAGGAGACTGAGGCCCCGGATGCTGACTCGCGTCTGACCCGGCTTGTAGAATTCGCTTTCTCTGTGAGATTTCCTCGGAACGAAGTCGTATACAGGGCTCCCATTTTAGAGATGGGGAATTGTGCTGAGGAGAGAGGGGTGGGGACGCCTGGGTGGCTCAGTCGGTTAAGCGGCTGCCTTCAGCTCGGGTCGTGATCCCAGGGTTCTGCGATCGAGTCCCGCATCGGGCTCTCTGCTCGGCGGGGAGCCTGCTTCTCCCTCTCCCTCTCCCTGCTGTTCCCTCTGCTTGTGCTCTCTCTCTCAAATAAATAAAATCTTAAAAAAAATTAAAAGGGGTGGGGTTTTGCCACCTGTTGCTTCTGTGAGGGGATTGGGAGAAAGGTGTGCGTGCGCGCGCGCATGCATGCGCGTGAGTGAGTGATGGGTGGGGAGGTGGGGTGGACCCCTCCCCCAGTAACCCCGTCCCCCCAGGAGCTGCGGGAGCGAGTCCTCAGAGGGAAGTACCGGGTCCCTTTCTACATGTCAACAGACTGTGAGAGCATCCTGCGGAGATTTTTGGTGCTGAACCCAGCTAAACGCTGTACTCTCGAGGTAAGCCCTAGCCCCGCACCCCTCCCATTTCAACCTTCGTGCCCTCATTTCTCCTCTCCGGTGTCCATCTGCTTAAGATCGCGGCTGGGAGGGGGAGGGGAGCCAGGCAGCCGGGGAAAGACTCCCGGGCCCGTCTCAACGCAACCCCCCAAACAGCTTCGCCCACTCCCCGCCATGCCAGTAATTAGCTAATGAGCTCCTAGGCTTATTATAGGGTGCTGGGGACCCAGATGATGCGGAGGAGGGAGGCGACATCGGGAGGGGTGCTGGGGGTGCGGGTGAGGAGGTGCTAGCTGTCAGGAAGCCCTCGATTCTGGGGTGTTAGGTCTTGGAGGTGGGGGGCAGGGCAGGTGGCCCTACCTGGGGGCCTGCCTGGGCGATGGGGAGCTGTATTTTCCCCCAGTTTCTTCTGACATCTGTCTTCCCCCTTCCCTGTCCTGCCCCCGATTCCTGCAGCAAATCATGAAAGACAAATGGATCAACATCGGCTATGAGGGTGAGGAGTTGAAGCCATACACAGAGCCCGAGGAGGACTTCGGGGACACCAAGCGAATCGGTGAGGGTCAGGGAGAGCAGGTGCCCCAGCTCCTCAGAGCTACGGGCCACAGAGCCAGGGCTGGGAGCTTCCCAGCACCCGCCCCTCGGGTCAGCGCATGAGAGAAGTTTGCAAGGCAATTAGGGAGAGTGGAGAAGTCTAGGCTCCCATTTCTGCGCTGCTGCTTTCTAGCTGCGTGACCCTGGGCAAGTGGCTTCTCCTCTCGGTGCTTCTCTTTCCTCATCTGTAAAACAAGACAATCGTAGAAACGATCATAGGGTTGCTGTGAATATATTAAATGAGTTAATCTACGCCAAGTACTTAGTTGTGACTGTTAAGACACAAAAAGAAATTACAGATCACGTCTAGAAGTATTTGGGCACAAGTCATCGGTAACCTGCATGTTTGGGGAAAACCCCCATGTGGGCATGTGCCTCACCCACCAACCCTTTGATCCCAGATCCTCCAGCCTGGAGCCTTTGAACTCTTGATCCCTAAGGCATTAGCCCTGAAAGAGTCCCTTAGGAACTATCCAGTAACCCTCAAGTCCACCATCAGAGTTGGCTGCATTAATCAGGATTTTTGTGGTTGTACAGAAGACAAAACCCAAGCCCTTCTAGCTTAAGCCAGTAAGAATAATAATAGGCTGAACCATTTGAAACTGCCATTTTTATAGGTCAAAAATGGTTAACATCAGCAATTCTATGTGGTTATAACCTAATCGTGGTAACTGATTCATTCACATAACTAAAAAGGCCAGGGTATGCCGGCCTTCAGGCATGGCTGGATTCAGGTGCTCAGAGACAGTCGCTGGGAATCTTAGTGGTGGCTTCTTTCCCAGGAAGCTCTGGCCACAGGAACAAGCTGGCAACAACATATCCTAGCACCTGGACACCCCCTCAAGAACAGGAGCCACTTTCCTGAATGTGCCAATAGAAGCTCTAGGCTGGTGCCCATTGGCTACCCCTGAACCAATCAGTCTGGCTTTGGGGATGGAATGCTCTGATTGGCCAGAGCCAGGTCATGTGCCCACCCTGAACCAATCAACGTGATTTTGGGTCTGGAGTGTTGTGAATGGCCAGACCTGGGTCATCTACCTGCCCTGAGCCAATCAGTGTGGCCTTCCGGGGGGGGGGGGGGGGGGGGGGGGGGGGGACGGCTCTGTTTGGTCAGATCTGGGTTATGTACCTGCCCTTGGGGCTTGGTACTGGGAGTCTGCCCGGTGATGTGAGCAGGAAAGAAATGTTCTTCCAAGGAAATCAGGGTGCTGCTGGCAGAAGGGGGTACGGATCCTGAACAGGCCAAAGAGCAGGTGTTGCTATGTGATGCAGAAACGAGTGGAAGGGAAGGGTCTGGGGAGATTGAACCTCCTCTCCATCCCCCTCTCCCAGAGGTGATGGTGGGTATGGGCTACACGCGGGAAGAAATCAAAGAGGCCTTGACCAGCCAGAAGTACAACGAAGTGACCGCCACCTACCTCCTGCTGGGCAGGAAGACTGAGGTCAGAAGGCGCCAGGGGCATTTGGGATGCGCGATGCCCGGGGTGGAGGGACTTCTGGGGCAGAGGGGACAGAGGCTGAGGCTCCTCGTCTGTCATCCTCCTGCAGGAGGGTGGGGACCGGGGCACCCCGGGGCTGGCCCTGGCACGGGTGCGGGCGCCCAGCGACACCACCAATGGAACAAGCTCCAGCAAAGGCACCAGCCACAGCAAAGGACAACGGAGCGCCTCCTCCACCTACCACCGGCAGCGCAGGCATAGCGACTTCTGTGAGTATGGCCCCACTGCCCCACACGCCATCCCGGGCCCCAAGGCCTCAGACCTCTGTTACATCAGGGTTGTCTGGACCCCAGGCAACAGAAACCCTTGCTCGAGCCAGCTGCAGAGAAGGGAGGAATTTCATATAAAGATGCAGGGACATTATAGGGAACTTGGAGGCGGGAACACACAGCCAGGGTCAGGAAGGGATTGGAAACTGAAAAAGCAGCCAGAGCAGATACTGTTTTGTTTCTGGCACCCTCTCTCTTCTTGGCTTTTCCTTTCTCTCTTATGTATCTCCCCTTACCTTTTTCACAGTCTCTCCCCTTCCGTCTCCCAACTCCAATTTAGAGACCAGCCCAAGTGATAGCTGGAATCCCTTTGTTCCACCTGTCAGGGATAGAGCTCTCACAGTCAGGGTCCACTTGGGATCAGGACATAGGAGGACACATTGCACAAAGTGGCTGCTGAGAGCCTGCCCTCTGGCTCTCCTCCACACTGAAAATTTGAAAGGCCCTTCCTAGTGGAAAGGGGCTGGGCAGACACCCACCTGTACCCCACATTCTGTAACCGAAAGATATCACCCACAGAAGATAGAGTTTACTACCACCACCACCACAGATTAGGCGTGGAAACTTCCAAGAGGTCTCTTACCCACACCCTCTTCAAATGTGAATCCTCCCAACTATTCTTTTTTTTTTATTTTTTAAAAGATTTTATTTATTTTTGTGAGCGAGAGTGCACATGTGCATTAGCGGGGGGGAGGGTCAGAGAGAGAAGCAGGCTCCCTGCTGAGCAGGGAGCCCGATGTGGGGCTCCATCCCAGGACCCCAGGATCATGCCCTGAGCTGAAAGCAGACACTTAACTGGCTGAGCCACCCAGACGCCCCCTATCAACTATTCTTTAAACAGCTCTATTGAGAAATAATTCACATACCACACAATCCACCCATTCAAAGTGGACAATTCAGTGGTGTTAGTATCCACAGATACTAACAGCAACCATCACCACAATCCACTCTAGCACATTTTCATCGCCCCAGGAAGAAACTCCACAAGCCCTAGCTAGCCATCAACCTCCAAACCCCCATCCACCACCCTGTAGCCCCTGACAACCACCAGTCCATTCCCTACCTCTACAGATTCCCCTATCCTGGACATTTCGTGTAAGAGGAATTATACAATGCATGGCCTTTTGTGTCTGGTTTCTTTCACTTAGGGTAATGTTTTCATCCACGTGTTAGCATGGACGAGCACTTCGTCCCTTTTAATGGCCCAGTAATATTCCATGTCGTGGATCTACCACATTTTATTTTTCCACTTGTCAGCTGATGGACATTGCATTGTTTTCGCTGTTTGGCGATTGTGCATAATGATGCTGTGAACTTTCACGTGCTGGGTTCCGTATGGACGTATGTGGCCATTTCTCTTGGGCATGTGGTAGGAGTGGACTTGCCGGCTCACGTGGTAATGCCATGTTTAGCCATGTGAGGAACGGCCAGCGTGGTGTCCAACTCCCCACTTTTTTGCGGCCCTCCTTCGAAATGCTTTACTCTGGGACAGGCACTGGCATGGGGAAGGGGTTGTCCGGGAAACCCAAGCGTCGCTCTTAAGCAGGAAGTTGTGGGATTCTGGACGGTCAAGTCATTTCCCTTCCCTGGATTTCCTTTTTCCACCTATAAAATAGCCAGATTGGCACAGAAAGTCGCTAAGAAGCTTGTGACCCTGGTTACAACATATCACCTTAAAGAACACTCACATGGAAACTTTCTGGGCTTCTGGGGTTCTCGGAGGATTGTCGACGGGTGCCCCGTGTCCGTCATTGCAGAGCTTGTTACGGTCCTGGGACTTTGGAGCATGAAGGTTCCTGAGGATGTAACACATAGAAGTTTCGACTGTCCGAAGTTCGTGAACATACTTAAACCTGCTGGTTCTAAGACGATAATTTCCTAAGATGTTCCAAGGGACCAGATTTGTTTGTTTTGTTTTTGAGATGAATACAGTCACATCCTTCAAAATTTCATAGTACAAGGAGGGTAGACAGTAAAAAAGTTTTCATTGGACACCCATCTCCAGCCCCCAGTTGTCCTTGGAGGCAGCCACTGTGACCAGTTTGGGAGAGATTTTATTCATAAATACATGGAGTTAATCCCCGAACAAGGCGGGGGTTAGGGCACCAACCCCCTGTGCAGTCGAAAATCCACATATAACTTTTGACTCCCCCCAAACGTAACTGCTAATGCCTGCCGTTGACTGAAAGCCTCACTGATAACGTAGTCCGTCAACACATTCTGTGCTGTATGTGTTATATACTGTATTCTTACCATAAAGCAAACTAGAGAACAGAAAATGTCCTTCAGAGAATCTTAGGGAAAAGACCTCTGCAGTACTGTACGGTATTTATTGGAAAACATCCACATAGAAGTGGACCCGCGGAGTTCAAAGCCATGTTGTCAAGGGTTGACTGTATATAAAGATAGAAACCAAAAGGAGATAGAGAAAAAGAAAAGAAACATAGGGGCACCTGGGTGGCTCAGTCGCTTGAGCGTCAGATTCTTGATTTTGGTTCAGGTCAGCTCAGGTCGTGAGATCGAGCCCTGCGTCGGTCTCCATGCTCAGTGGGGAGTCTGCTTGAGATTCTCCCTCCCTCTGCCCCTCTGCCACTAAAAAAAGTTACAAAAAAAAAAGAGAGAGAGATAAAGATGTATAAATACAATACTAACATATTCACATACCATAAAGGTAACGTTCTCACCTTTTAAGACATGATAGCCTTTTAAGATGTTCATGTATAAGCAAGTAAATAGAGATAAGTAGAAATCTATACGTTTCCCCTTTCACAAATGACAGCACACCTTAGACGTCAGGCCCTGCCTTTTCTGCTCTACAGTCTGTCTTGAAGATCACTGTGTCTTGGTACATAAGCAGCTTCCTCCTTGTACAGAAATAGCTTGACTTCATTTAGCCATTCCCCTCCTAAGGGGCACTTGGGCTGCTCCCAGTCTTTTGGCCTTAAAAAAAAAATAGCGATGAGGGGTGCCTGATGGCTCAATCAGTTAAGTATCTGCCTTCGGCTCAGTTCATGATCTCAGGGTCATGGGATCGAGCCCCACTTTGGGCTCCCTGCTCAGTGTGGAGTCTGTCTCTCTCCCTCTGTCCCTCCCCCTGCTCATTCTCTCTCTCTCTCTCTCAAATAAATAAAATATTTTTAAAAAATAGTGATGTGGGGGCGCCTGGGTGGCTCAGTTGGTTAAGTGTCTGCTTTTGGCTCAGGTCATGGTCTCAGGGTCCTGGGATTGAGCCCCACGTTGGGCTCCCTGCTCAGTGCGGAGTCTGTCCCTCTCCCTCTGTCCCTCCCCCTGCTCATTCTCTCTCTCTCTCTCTCTCTCAAATAAATAAAATATTTTTAAAAAATAGTGATGCAGGGCACCTGGGTGGCTCAGTTGGTTAAGTGTCTGCCTTCGGCTCAGGTCATGGTCTCAGGGTCCTGGGATCAAGCCCCACGTCGGACTCCCTGCTCGGCAAGGAGTCTGCTTGTCCCTCTCTCTGGCCCTCCCCCCCACCACATGCTTTCTCTCTCTCATAAATAAAATCTTAGAAACAAAACAGCGATGCAGTGAATAACCTACACGTGCATCATGTCATTTCCATGGAGTTGGGGGGTGGTCAGTGTGTGCATCGCTCATTGGGACAGATCGTGTCAGCTTGGCCCACGCAGAGCTTGTAGCCTCTGTGAGGAATTCTGAGGTTCTAAGGATCACCCCGAGTAGGTTCTGGCCTTTCCAGGTGTTGCGAGCCCTGACTGTCCCCTCCCTCCACCAGGTGGCCCATCCCCCGCACCCCTGCACCCCAAGCGCAGCCCAACCAGCACCGGGGAGGCGGAGCTGAAGGAGGAGCGCCTGCCAGGCCGGAAGGCGGGCTGCAGTGCTGCCGGAAGCGGGAGCCGGGGACTGCCCCCCTCCAGCCCCATGGTCAGCAGCGCCCACAACCCCAACAAGGCAGAGATCCCAGAGCGGCGGAAGGACAGCACGAGCACCCCTGTGAGTGGCCAGGGCTGGGGGATGTGACCGCCTGGTTCACACTTTTCAGACCCTGCTGTTCCCTATCCTGTTCCCCAGACCACCACACAGGACTCCTTGTTCTGTCTGTTCATTCGTTCATCCCGTAGACATTTGAGTGCTCTCTCCGTACCCGAGCTTGTGCTGGAGGCTCGCATATAAATTAGCCTTCAGTGTCAGAAAGAAGCACTCCCCTTGCTTTGGGTAGGAGGGATTTCATACAGGGAATGAGGCACTTACAAAGTTGTAGGAAGGGCTGGTGGGGCAGGCAGTGGATTAGACCTGTAGGAGTGACACATCACCACCGCAGAACTGACCCACTGAGGGGGCTGCCACCTCTGGGGCAGACCCTAGCACTGTTGAATTCCAGAACACATGGTCTTGACTGTAATTCAAGACTCAGAAACACTGTTCTCTCCCAGAAGGGCCCCTCGATGCCAGGAACTCTAATAACAGGCACTGAGGCTCTGCTGAGGCAAAGACCCTCATCTCATGACCTTGCCCGTGTAAGCAGGAGTCACAGGGGACAGAAAGGCCACTGCCACCCCAGTGCCACCTTCCAGATCTTCCCGAGTCCAAAGATTGGCAGAACCCATTCATACGCGGATCCTGAGCTGCAGAGGAGTCTGGGAAATGTAGTACTTGGCTTTCCTGCTTCTGCAGCTCCTCAAAAGAGGAGGTGTTAAGACCAGAGCTTGAATTGCATTGGTGAGCTGTGTGGCCTTAAGCAAGTGATTTCACCTCTCTGAGCCTCAGTATTCCACCCTGTGAAATGGGCTCATCAGAGGACTTGGATTGTTGTGAGGCTCTCATAAGATCTTGGACATAAACTAACCACCCACGGCATCCAGCTCAGTAAGCACTCAATACATGAAGGCTCTGGTTGTTGTTTTTACCTTAAAAAGGGAAAAAAAAAAAAAAAGAAAAGAAAAGCAAATTAGCCCCCCGCCAAAAGTAGAAGGAAGGAAATAAAAGTCAATAAAGGAATAAGCAGAGGTACACTAGAGAAAACCAACAAAGCCACAATTCGGTTCTTGAAAAGATTAATACTATCATTGAACCCCACGAATGACTAATATCAGAGATCAAAAGGAAAACTCTGCCCCAACATAAAAAGACAGTAAGATGGTATTAGGAGCCACCTTATGCCAATAAATGTGACATCTTAGATGAAATGGACAGATGTCTTTCGAAACACAAGTCACTAAACTTGCTTGAGAAGAAACAGAAAATCTGAACAGTCTTATGTTCTTATCCAAGACCTTGAATCCGTAACTTAAAACTGCCCCAGAAAGAAAATTCCAGGCTCTAAGTGGTGGAATTCTGCCAACCACTGAAAGAAGGAATAATACCAACCTTAGAGAAACTTCCAGAGGACACAAAATGAGGGATCACTTCTCAGCACATTTGGGGAGGCAGCATAATCCCGACGTGTACTCCCTGGTCCGAGGGGGGTCGTAGTCCAGGGCAGGTGGGGATGGATAAGGGGACAGATATTGACGATACAAAGTGATCGAGGTGGCAGTGGGGGCCCCAGGAAGGCACCTGACTCAGCCAGCTATATTATGAACTGACACCTGAAAGATACATAGGTGTGAGTCGAGGGGAAAGGTGGGAGGAATATCCAAGCAAGTGGGCCGGCCGTGCAAAGGCCAGGAGACTGCAAGTGTGCCATGGATAAGTATGCTACGGAAAGCTTCACACAGCTGGCCTGTTACCCAGGTGGGGCAGAGCTGGGAGAGGAGTGGGCAAGGCTGCCCCCTGGGCACCGCCCCTGACCCACTCTCCCTCAGCACCGCTGTCTCAGCTCCGTGACCCTTAGCCTGAGTTGCCGGGCTGGCTCGTTAACCTTTCCTTTCTCCCGGAGTAAACCATCACCTGCTCAGTCTTGGCCCCGGCATCGATCATAATGAGGGAGGCCAGGGAGGATAAGTGGGAAGTAGAGGGGTGTCCTTCCGCCCCCCTCACTCCCTCCTGGCCATATCTCCCACAGAACAACCTCCCTCCCAGCATGATGACCCGCAGAAACACCTATGTTTGCACAGAACGCCCTGGGGCTGAGCGCCCCTCCCTGTTGCCAAATGGCAAAGAGAACAGGTATGGAGAGGGAGCAGCAGCGGGGAGCGGGGTGTAGGGGAGCAGGGGAGCAGGGTGTAGGGGAGTGGGGCCCTCCTTGATCGAAGATGATAACCATTGTGGGGAAGGGGTGCTGTGGGGACTGGGGATTGTGTGTGTGTCTGCCTTTCCCTTGGCAGAATCTACCCATGTCCTCTCGCCCCGCCGCCCGACCCCCCGAAAATCTTCCCCTCTTAATTAGTTAGTCATCGGCCCCAGGAAAGCAGTCTGCCCTGTTCTCCGCCTACGAGCCTTGGGAAACTGAATTGATTTTTTTTTTTTGAATGATCAATTTTTAGAACTTGAGAGAAGCCCCAGAATGTCACAGCTTCAACATCCTCTTGTTGGCTGGTTTCCAGACTAGTTTTCCTGAGTCTGTTCGGTCTCTTTCAGCTGGCAAGTGAGGGAAACCAATGCGGACTGGCTGGAGCATAAAAAGGGAATGAATCAGGGGCGTCTGGCTGGCTCAGTCGGTAGAGCACGAGACCCTTGATTTCAGGGTCAGGAGTTCAAGCCCCGCATTGGGCGTGGAGCCTACTTAAAAAAACTGGCGTGGGGGGGCGGAGGTTGAATTAGTTCACATCATGATTCAAGTCCGGGAGTGAGGAGTGGGGCGGGCCTCGGGATAATGATACTCCCGCCCACCAGGAGTCCAGGGCATGACACCCAGGTGCACTCTGGACAACACTTGACAAACGCCTGTTACTGTTCGGTGGGGACAGGATATGGAGTGGTTGAGAGTAGTGATTCTGTGGCTACTACATTCTGTGTTCAAATCTTGCCTCTGCTAGCAGGATGACCTCGGGCGAGTTTCTGAGCCTCGGTTTCCTCCTCTATAAGATGGGGCTGATGTTCTCTGCCTCTAGGCCCTGTTAGAGGGATCCGGTGGAGATCAGGTGCGTCCTGTGCTGGGCACAGGGTCTGTGACATAGAGGGCATTCAATGAGTGAGTGCTTATTTCATGGTCATTAAATAAAAGTAATAGTGAGTATTCATCAAGCAGGAACTGTATGCCAGGACTTTGTGTGTATTCGCTGGTTGAATGGCCCTAACAACTCTGTGAGGTAGATCCCGGTATCTCCATTTTACAGCTGAGGAAATGAGGCTCAGAGAGGTTAAGTAACTCGTCCAAAGCCACACAGCTGGCAAGTCAAGGAGCAAAGATTCCAGACTGACTGCGGCGTGTGTGTTTGTAAACACTATAGTGCATAGCCTTCCAGCTTTGGTCGAGAGACAGTGTAGCAGTTGGATTGTAGACTCAGCTGGTGTAACGAAGAGACCCCAAGGGACGGTGGCTTAAATGAGAAGGAGGTTTAGGCCTCTCTGATAGAGCAATCCAGAGGTAGGCAGGCAAGGTCCTCCAAGGACCCAGATTGTTCCTGCCCATCTCAAACCGAGGCTCCAGCTCTGGGACTGAGGCCACTGTGCCAGCTGCCACCATTTCTCAACCAGCAAGAAGGATGGGAAGAGTGGAGCGCAAGCTGCATGCTTTTTAGAGGCCTGACCCAGAAATGGGACAAAGCACTTCAGTTTGTATCCCATTGGCCAGAGACTAGTCACATGACCATCCCTAACTGCAAGGGAGCTGGGAAATGTAGTCTCTGGCTGGGTGGCCATGTGCAACGCTCACACCCTTAGGAAGTTTGGTTACTAAAAGTAAAACAAGGAGGACAGATTCCAAGGGAGAGGTAGTGGCATTTGCCACAGTCAGGATTCCCTCTTTGAGATCCAGGCTGGTCCTGGGGTCCTTGGAAGGATAGAAATTGTAGGTCTGGCCCCTCCTGTCAGGACTGGGAGGGTCTGGAGGAGGGTCCTGGGGCGCTGGAGTCACCACTGTCCACACCACATCTTGAGACAATTGGGAAGAGGGTCCTTTCTGACCTGTCAAAAAATTACCATAATGAGTTTAAGTACCTTTGATGTTCACATCTATTCGTATCCCGAGTTTGAAAAATGAAAGATCAGATAGCAGAGTATTTGCAAAATTGACTTGGTTCCTGTGGTTTGGATGGCAAATGGCAAGGGACTCATCAAAAAATATATCTGAACCTATTCCACTGCTGAGTTTGGAGAGAGGAGATTTAGGATACGTTTGGAGTGGGTAGGGTTTGAAGGAAGGACAGTTTGAAGGAGGGATGACTTAGGAAGAATGAAGAGTCCGTAAAATAGCTAGGGTTGTATAGTACACAGCCTGCCCAACTGTACATGGCAGCCCTGTCTCTGAGCTCTAAGTTTTGTAATGTTTCTGATCTCAAGACAGGACAGTGAAGAATCAGGCCCCACTCAGACTTGTTCCTTTCTGCCCACAGCTCGGGTACCCCACGGGTGCCCCCCGCCTCTCCCTCTAGTCACAGCCTGGCTCCCCCATCGGGGGAGCGGAGCCGTCTGGCACGCGGTTCCACCATCCGCAGCACCTTCCACGGTGGCCAGGTCCGGGACCGGAGGGCAGGGGGTGGGGGAGGCGGGGGTGTGCAGAATGGACCCCCCGCCTCTCCCACGCTGGCCCACGAGGCCACACCCCTGCCCACTGGGCGGCCCCGCCCCACCACCAACCTCTTCACCAAGCTGACCTCCAAACTGACCCGAAGGTGAGCCCCATGGGATGTGGCGGGTGGGAGTGGGGTGGGGGGCAATGGGGCCTAACCTGTCTTCTGCTCTGCTCTGCCTCCTGTACCCCCACATCATCTCCTCCTCCTCCTCCTCCTCTCTCTTCTCCTCCTCCTCCGTCACCCTTCACCTCCCTCCTCACACTACAGGGTTACCCTCGATCCCTCTAAACGGCAGAACTCTAACCGCTGCGTTTCGGGCGCCTCTCTGCCCCAGGGATCCAAGATCAGTAAGTCCCGTCCACCCTCCGCTGTCCCTGGCTCTGCTTCCCTGTCTGCATGTCAGACCTGTGTGTACAGGGGTGGGGGAGGCGGACTGTGTGCGTGTGGGAGGAGGACTGGTTGTGGGGTCTGGCTGTTCATTTTACTCATTTAATAAACAGTAGTCTGGCCTCTGGAGCCAGACTCTTAAGGCTCAGACCCCAGCTCTGCTGAGTGACCTTGAGTAAGTCACTCAACCTCTCTGGGCCTTGCTTCCCTCTTTTGTAAGGTGGGGATAGAAATAACAGTGCCTTCCTCCTAGGGTTGTCGTGTGGACTAAATGAGGTGATATATGGACTGAGCTTAGAATGCTGCCTTGGAAAATGATTTATGTTTATTCACTGAGCGCCTGGCCCTATCTTAGACCCTGGAGTAGAGTGAACAGAATGTATAAAATCCCAGCCCAGGCAGAGCCGACATTCTCCTCGGAGATCCAGACAGTAAATAAGTACTGAGAAGAAAAGTAGAGCAGGGAAGAGAGGTACAGTTTTAAATGGAGCAGGCCTCACTAAGGAGGTGCCGTTTGAGCAAAGCGTGAAGGAGGGGTGCGTGTGTGTGTCCATGTCCTTCTATATGTAGGTGTATATCTCTGCCCAATCCCTTTCTCTTTCGTCTTCTGAATTCTTCAGTATCTTTCCTCTGACCTGCACTAACCATTTCAGAAGGGGCTCCCCTTCTGGGCATGGAGAGGGAGTTCAGATCCTGACTCCCAGCCCTCCCCAGCCCAGCTCCAGCCGGCGGGGAGGGGCGGGGAGGGACCGGGACCAGGGCTGAGGCAGGGGCTGCCCAGAGTTCTGGAGGCAGTGGGTTGGGGGAGGGGGCGCCATACGTGCAGATTAGACACTCTGTCCCCCTCCCTTCCCCTAGGGTCACAGACGAACCTGAGAGAATCGGGGGACCTGAGGTCACAAGGTGAGTGCCTGGGCCTACCCCCCCCGGCCGCCACACCAGCCCCTCCCGCTTAGTGTGCCTCAGACCCCACTTCGGTCTGCACCTCCCCGATCCGCCATCCCCATACCTTTAGATGGGACCTGAGCCGCCGCCTCCAGGCCAGCTTTCTGAACTCTCCCTCGGGCCCTCCTTCCTCTGCCCGGGCCTCTTATGCCCCGCCCCCCACGACTTCCTCTCATTTCCACCCCGATCCGTGCACACTGTCCCTCGACCGTCCTTACCTCCAGCCTCTTCCATGTGTGACCAACTCCTGCTGTTGCCACCACACCTCCCTCCCCCTCTCATCCACCGAGGCACAGCTGTTGCGGCGGATGATCCATAGTTTAGGCTTTGAGGCCCCGGTAGTCTCCATCATGCCTGTTCGGCTCTGCCGTTGTCCCGCCATCAGTGCAAAAACTAATGGGCGTGGCGGGGTTCCAGAAACACTTAGTTACAAAAGCAGGCAGCCCTGTACCTCGCCGGCCCTGCTTCAGTTTGACACAATCCCCCGATGTAAAGACACCCCCCCCCATACCCCACTCGGTGCAAATTAAGAACCTCCCCACCAGTCCCAAAGATCCCAGGACCGACTCTCATTGGCTGGAACTGAGCCACATGCCCATCCCTAAGCCACTGCCTGTGGCCAGAAGGGTGGAGTACTCTGATTGGTGGGACCTGGTCATGCGTTTCCCCTTTGAACCAATCGCGGCAGGCAGGGAGGTGGCTTGCTCTCATTGGCCAGAACCGAGCCACGTGCTCAGCTTGGCGCTGAGAGGCGGGGTCAGCCGCGAGGAAACCGGGAAGACTGAAGTGTGCGATGGTTCTCAAGAGGGGCGCCCTTGGTACTTTAGGCGGGACATTTCTTTGTTGTGCGGGGCCTCTCGCATGTTGCAGAACGTGTATCCGCCCTGAACCGAATAAATGTCAGCGGCGCCCGCATCCCAAGACGTTGCGCTAATCAAAAAGCCCCCAGAAATTTCCAGATACCCCTTGGGAGGAGGTGATGGAAGGAGGTTGCAGGCATCACTTCCACTCACATCCAGGCATTGAGAGCCAAGGTGGCGCCTGGCTGCCGCGGAGGCTGGGAAATGGAGCCTCCAGCTGGCCAGCGATCTGTACAGCCGGACCTCTGTCGCTGTCCCTGGGGTGAGAGAGGGTGGCGGGCTGTGAGGGACGTCTAGGAGTCTGTCCCCAGGTGGGAACAGTGGGTCGCCTTCCCCTCCTCTCCCGCCTTTGACCGCTGACATCTTCCCGCCCCAGTTGCCATCTACCTTGGGATCAAACGGAAACCGCCCCCCGGCTACTCCGATTCCCCTGGAGTGTGAAGCTGACCAGCTCGCGCCCGCCCGAGGCCCTGATGGCAGCTCTCCGCCAGGCCACCGCGGCCGCCCGCTGCCGCTGCCGCCAGCCACAGCCGTTCCTGCTGGCCTGCCTGCACGGGGGTGCGGGCGGGCCCGAGCCCCTGTCCCACTTCGAAGTGGAGGTCTGCCAGCTGCCTCGGCCGGGCCTGCGGGGAGTCCTCTTCCGCCGCGTGGCGGGCACCGCCCTGGCCTTCCGCACCCTCGTCACCCGCATCTCCAACGACCTCGAGCTCTGAGCCGCCACGGCCCGGGTCCCCTCCTCTTCCTCTCCCTCGTCCCCTTCACCTCCGCCGCAGGGAGAGGGGTCAGGGAGGGGCGTCTCCCTCTGTCATCACCTCGGTTCCCGCGAGTCCGACGTGGGGACAGAGCCTGTCCCCCGCGCTGTTCTCCGGGGCCGTTGGGCATGAGAGGAGAGTGAGGGGGCCGAGCAGGGGGAGCTGGCCCCTTCCTGGAGCCTCCAGCCGGTCCTGTCCTCCCTCCCCCTGCCAGGGGGCACCCAAGGAGACTCGGGGGGCGCGGCAAGGGCAGAAAGGGAAACTGAGGAAACTCTTCCATCCCCGCCCACCCCCACCCCCAAGAGCTCAAGAATTAGGCCTTGGGCAGGGGCAGGAAGGGTTGCTGAGCCTAAAGACTGGAGAATGGCAGGGGGGGCTGGGAGTGGGAGTCAGAGAGGCAGATTCCTTCCCCTCCCCTCATGCTCGAACCCCACCCCCTTCCTGCCCCAGGCTGGCGCGGGGCACTTTGTACAAATCCTTGTAAATACCCCCACACCCTCCCCTCTGCAGAGATCTCTCAAGGAGCTGCCACTGTCACCTCCGGTTTTTAAGTTATTACACCCGCCCCCTCCTGTCAGCCCCCTCACCTGCAGCCTGTCGCCCAATAAACTTAGGAGCGTCCCCCTCCCCCACGCTGACCCCGGGCTTTTCCTTCCCTGCCCTCACCTGCGAGTGAGACGAGGAGGAGGTGGTGTGTGACTTTGGGCCAGTGGTTCCTCCTTTCTGAGCCTCGGTTTTCTCAGCTGCAGAATGGGTGTAGTGGGGGTGTGAGGGTCAAGGATGATGGTGGAGGAGGGCAGGACAGAACTTGGCCTCATCCACGAGGCCCCCGGTTCCTATATCGGTCCCCCATTCATCCACTCACGTGCCCACCCACATGTTATACCGGACTCTAAGCCACTTCTTACTCCAGTAGTACATTTATTCAATAAACAGTCATTGACCTGTGCCTACTCCGTGCCAGGCCCAGTGCTGGACACGGAGACACAAGGAGCCCCTGTCTGTGGCGGACATGGGTTCTGACACAAAACACTAGAGAAACCATTGCTTTGTGGAGCCCAGAAGAGAGCAGGAGGGAGTCGGGGAAATGGGCTTTGAAGGATGAATAGGAGTTGACCGGGTTTGGGGTATGCCCTTGGCAGAAGCCTGGGGGTGGGAGTGCATGATAGACCTTCAGAGAACTGGGGGTAATTTCGGTGTGGCTGCTGTGTTGGGGGTGGTGGAGAATTAACAAGAGAAATGTTGTATTAGGACTCATAATCCAGCTACACTTAGGCAAAAAGGTTACTCGTTTGCTTATGTTCCTTAATAGTGTGGGGGTGCCTGACTTCAGGTACGGCTGAATCCAGGCAGCCGGCCATCTCATCTTGGCTTTTTTCAGTGTGAGTTTAACAGTTTCAGCCTGTAGTTTCATCAGGCACTCCCTGATGGCAGAGATGACCCCAGCAGTTCCAACCTCTCCTCCCTTTGCCTAGTTTCTGCAGCAGAAAGTTCCTCACTGCCAACTTCTGGCAAAAGTCCCAAGACGGACTCTTATTGGCCCAGAGAAGTCATGTGACCATTCCTGACCCAGTCCCTGTTGCTCTGGAGCGGCCAGGCCCCTGCCTGGAGCTGGATTTTTTTTTTTTTTTTTTAAGATTTTATTTATTTATTTGGCAGAGAGAGAGACAGGGAGAGAGGGAACACAAGCAGGGGGAGTGGGAGAGGGAGAAGCAGACCTCCCGCGAAGCGGGGAGCCTGATGAGGGGCTCGATCCCAGGACCCTGGGATCATGATCAGAGCCGAAGGCAGGCGCTTAACAACTGAGCCACCCAGGCGCCCCTGGAGCTGGATTTAGGTGAGTTGCTCAGAGGAAAGTCAAGGTGTCCTTAGCCAGAGGAAGGGAAAAGAAGCTCAATAGAGCTAAGCAGTAGAGGGCGGGGGCGTTGTTCACACAGGGCCTCGTAGGCCAAAGGGCCAAAGCGAGCGAGCTGGGCTTTCATCCAAGGGCACTAGGGAGCCATGGAGGGTTGTATGTAGGGAAGAGGCTTAGTCTACTGTGCCTCAGGTGCCCAGTTGGGGCAAGGTAGGGTCAACCCTTGTCTTGTGTTCGTCTTGGGGCTAATAGCAAAGTCAAATGGGAAATAAAGGGTGGTAGAAACTGAGTGGTCACTGTTGAAAAATTCAGGGTCTGGGACAGAACCGCATTACTGTCTTATGAGTGAGGCCAGAATAGGGATCTGCTGAAAGGTGTTTCTATTGAGTCAGGTGGCGGGCACCAACCAACGCTGGAAATCTCAATCCCTAAGGGCTTCCTGTGTGCCCAGCTCTGTGCTGGGGACATAGTGGTGACCAAGGCAGCCCCACCCCTGCCTTCGGGGGGCTCAGTCCAGTGGAGAAAGCTGGATTTAGGTGCACCGGTGATGATCCAGAGTGGGCAGGGCTGGGGAGGGTGGCAGGGCAGAGGCCGGGGAAGGCCAAGAGGGTGCCCGTCCCAGCCAGGGAGGGCTTCCCAGAGGAGGAACAGCCCAACTGCCACTGGGAGGATGATGAACAGCTAGCTAGACATGGCGTTCTAGGCAGACGGAACAGCTGGTACGATGCCTGGGAAGCAGGAGAACGAGAGTACAGCAAATGGCAAAAAAAATTACAGTGAGTGGAGTCGCTGGGAGAGATGAGGCTGGAGGTGTTGGCAGGGCCCTGAAGGTAGTGGAGAGGGGCCCGGGCTTTCTACCAAGGACACTAGGGAGCCATGGCGAGGTTGTGAGCAAGGGGGAGGAAGGGACAGGTTTATGCTGCGAAGGGAGGGAAGGAGACAGGTCAGGAGAGTAGGGAGGAGGTCGGAGTGCGACAGAAGGTGGGGAGAGAAGGGGTGCATTTAAGGCTTATGAGGCAAGATGGGCAGGACAGGCATGGTCGCTGACGGGCAGATTTGGCTCAGACAGTCCCACTGGAGTGCTTGTGGTCTGTGTGGCCTCGGGGGTGGGGTAGGAGGGTGAAGCTGGGGTGAGTGATGCAATCTTCATTTGGGGACAGTGTCGTAAAGGACATCCTGACACCTGACAGGTCTTGTCTTTCTCTTCTAGCCTTCCTGTTTCAGTAATCTCTCTGGGAACGCTTGGGGACATGCCCTGGCCTCAGTTTCCCCTCTGTAAAACAGAGCACATTTCTTGATCTCTAACGGCCCTCAGGTTTGAAAAAGTGCCTCCTCCAGGTCCCTGGGGCTCTGTCTTCCACTCACTCCGCTTCACATTTCCTTCTGCGCTGCCCGTGCTGGAGGCCTGGGCGTATTGGGTCGAGTAGAGGTGATTGATGTGGCCAACACCCAGTACGTGTTGAGATGCTTCTGGACTTCGATTACCCACCCCACCGCCCCTCACCACCTCCATCCTGGGACCAAGTTCTCCAAAAGGCGGGTCCCTCAAGACTTCATGGGGATGCTATGAGCCAAGCCCCAGTCTGGAGGAGGAAAGAGCATGGGCAAAGACGTTAAGGTGGGAGTAGCGGGGTGTAAGGAGCAAGAGTGTATAGAGGAATAATGGGGAAGGAACCAGAAAGATGAGCCTTCAGCGAATGGTGCACATTTCAGTTTGATCTTGAATTGCAAATAATAGGAGCGCATTCTAGGAGATGTGGAGAGCTATGGCAAGTTCTTGAACAAAGAAAGGGAAGTTTAAGGGAGTGGTAAGAGCTATAGAGGGGTGAAGGGAGATCACACAGAAGGAGGTCAGTGACAAATAAAATGAGGTATATGTGATGAGATGCACGGTAGGTCTCAAACTGGAGGCCCGCGGGCCAAATTCAAGTCTCAGACATTTTGTTTGGCTTACGTTTCTCCCCCGTGTGGACCCTGTGTTTGAGATCTGAGTATGAGTGATTGGGAGCTGAGGTTGGGAAGGGGCCACACATCTCTGGGTCTCAGATTCCTCATAGAACCTTATCAGTTTTGGATTAGACCGTTCACTAACTTGGCCTCATTTTAGAGATGAGCTAAAACATGACTAGCGAGGGCAAGCCCCTCCGAGATCGCACAGCAGCCATTGCAAACGTCCCTCGTCCTCTTGCTCAGTAACTATCGCACAAAAGTTAGGGCCGCCGTTGGTTTTATTTGTTGCTTTGGGTGTAGAAAAAGCAGGAGCTCCGGACGTGTTGGAGCGCTCTCCATTAGCCAGAGCTCCTGGTGGTGGGCAGAGCTCTGGGAAAAGGAGAGGAAGGTGTGAGGAGGTTCTTCATTGGCCAGAACTCAGAGGCTGAAGCGCATTTGTTGGAACTCTGGTTGGAAATCGAATTCCGAGATGGGTGGATAGAGCCCCCAGGTGGCCGAACCCGTTACAGGTGGAACTGGGGGTGGGGGGGGGGGGGCAAGGGGTGGGCTCCTGACGGGCCGAGTCCTCCCTTTAGCTGGGGCTCCAGCAGTCGGCGGCGAGCGGGCTGGACGCCTATTTCTGGGCGGGGATCATGTCGTCGATGGACTGGCCCTTTTCCAGCTTCTTCTCCATCTCCACCATGAGCTTCACACCGTCCACCACCAGCTGCACCTGCTCTACTTCGGACGAGCCCAGCCGATCAGCGTTGGATACGTCGAACACTGAGCCCACAGCAGCTGTGTCCACACCACCTGAAGGAGCAGGAGCATAAGGAGGGAGCAGAGGTTCAGGAGCGGGGCCCAGGATGCTGCCCCCGTGCCAACGGAGACGGCCGCACGAACTGGTTGCCTACTGCGTAACAGGTTACATGCATTCAGAGTCTCCTAAATGTCTATTCACGGGCTCACGTCTCCGGCTAATTTAGATACCTCACCCCTCAACCATCCAACGTGAAAATAGAGCATAGTGGGGAAGAGTGAGTCCCGGAGCCAGGCTGCCTGGGGTTGAACCCTGACCATCCTCTCCTTTACAGATGGGAAGCCGAGGTCCCTAGGGGTCAGGGGACATACACAATGTATATCAGATAGCCATGACATCCTATCGATTCCTGTGAGATAAAGCGTGCTGACGCCCATTTGCAGAGGAAGAAACTGAGGCGCACAGCGGGGTAGCCCTTGTCCACCCCAGAGCTCGCGTGGAGGCTCCACCTCCCCTTCCGCAAAGGGCCCGCCCCCGACGCCGCGGTGCGCGGATGCGGAGATGCACCTGTGCCCCGCTTCTGCAGGCGCAGGCGGGTGAGGATCTCCTCGAACTTGGGGTGCTTGCTCAGGTGCGCCAGCTTGACATGCACGCCTCCACGCAGCCCGGTGCCCAGGTTGGACGGGCAGGTGAGCACGTAGCCCAGGTGCTCGTTCCACATGAAGGGGTGGCCGGCTTTCTTGAAGAGCTCCTCAATCTGAGGTAAGGGGACAGGACCTGGGGTCAGCGCCAGCGGGCGCCCCCAAATGCACCCGCAACCGGGACGGGGTTGGGAGGAAGACGGTGTGAGGACGTGGATTGGGGGGGGGGCGGATTCCGAGACGGCGGGGTTGGAAAACCGCGCGCGGGCTGAGCTTCTGAAGGGAGGGGCCGGAGCACCCAGGGGGAGCCTGACGCTGCGGGGGCTGGGCTGGAGGACGCTTGGGAGGCGGGCTCTTGGGGGCGGGGCTTGGGCAGAGGGTGGAGCCGGGTTCCCCGCGGGGCGGGGCCTTGGAAAGCGGGTGCGGCGTGCACGGGGAGTCCCAGGTCCGCCGCGAGGGGCAGGCTACCCACCTTCTGCAGCCCCACGCAGAAGCGGCGGAAAACCTCCTTCATGTTGCCCCCCTTCTCCATGGAGATGACTCGGAGGTGGTCCTCCTCGTTCACCCACACCAGGAAGCTCTTGTTGTCATTGTGCCTAGAGTGGGGCGCAGGAAGAGGCCAAGGCATCATCAGCTCTGCGTGGCAACCCCTTTCCCGGCCCCTCGACAACACACCCACCGCTAGGGGGCAGCGGGCCTGAGGAGGTCGAGGTGATGGCATGAGCTCCTCAAAATCGCAGAAGCTTTACCCCCGTAGACCCTCACGTCACAGGATCTGAGAAATCGCCAATCTTAAGATCAAGGGTTTTTAGGGTCTTCAGTCTTTGAACAGCATTAAATGACAGACCCTTAGACTCTCAGAATCTTTGAAGAACAGTAGCTGGGAATCAGACTTGATCAATCTTGGAAGTCCTACATCTGGTCTCAGGACCAACCTTGCCTTCACCTTGTGACGTCTCAGAAACAGAGTCTTAGAACCACAAAACATTTCCGATCTGGAAATGTCTGAGACCACGGAATCACAGAACCTGGAATTAGTGGCATCCGAGAACCTAAAAACACTCAAAATCTTGGAACCTTAGATTCATCCCATCTGTGTATCTTAGAACTCACGCTCTCCAAATCGTCTGAAACCTATTTCCAAAACCTTTGAAAATCCTTGACTATCACGATCGGGGATTCAAAGGTTCATAGAAACCTAACTAGCAACGATAAAAGATAAAACTAATAGCCAAGATGTCGGGCACTTACTATATCCCAGGCACCGTTCTCAATTACTGTGCTCTCCCTTTTACAGATGGGGAAACCAGGGCAGAGAAACGTTAAACAATGTGCCCAAGGTCACACGGGGGGCGGAAGGCAAGGTCATTTTTCAGGGGCACCCGGAAACATCGTTTTTATGGTGTTGGCTTTGGTAGAGGGATGGGGAGGGTAATGGAAGGCGGGGAGAAGGGGGACTGGCAGGGGCTGGGGGAGGGGACCTCACCAGATGCCCCGGGCGTCGGGCCAGTCGCGGGCCATGCCTGAGGCCAGCAGCAGCGGGGACACGGGCTTGTCGAACAGGAAGTGATCGTCGATGAGCTGCTGCTGTTCCTGTTCCGTCATGCTCTTCAGAGGGTAGTACTTCCCCTTGAACTCGCCGGTCAGGCTGTTGAGGGCTGAGGGGTCACACAAGGGAGCAGTCAGCAGCCTGCCCCACCGCACCCTGGGCGCGGCGTCCTGGGGACCCCCAAACTGCCGCCCCTAAAGAGCCTGGGGCTTGGTCCTGTGGGAGTGCTAATGGTGCCTGAACACTAGGGCGAAACCCAAATTCGCGCCCTCTCCCCAAAGCAGGCTCCTCCTCTGCCTGAACAGCCAGGCCATGTGCGCAGCCAGGAGGCACAGACTCTCCCGCTCCGGGACCTTCACGCCCCAGCCCCCTGTGAGCCACAGTGTGCTGGAGCCCCTCCGGCGGGCCAACAAGACAGACAGCCAACATGTTAGGAATTTGGGGAGCCATCAGTAAAAATTATTATAAAATAGCATATATAGGATTTGTATATATTCATAGAATAAATGTATATTATGTATATATTTGTATATGTGCATAATATCTATAATAGGTATGTATGTATGTCTATGCATGTTATACATTTTAATATAGTGTACTATATAATGTTATATGTATACTGTATTATATGGTTGTTTGTTTTTTTAAGATTTTATTTATTTATTTGACGGAGAGAGACACCGCGAGAGAGGGAGCACAAGCAGGGGGAGTGGGAGAGGGAGAAGCAGGCTCCCCACTGAGCACGGAGCCCGATGCGGGGCTCGATCCCAGGACCCTGGGATCACGACCTGAGCCGAAGGCACTGTGTTATACTGTATTATATTGTTAAAAATAATTTATCTAGGGCTCCTGGGTGGCTCAGTTGGTTAAGCGACTGCCTTTGACTCAGGTCATAATCCTGGAGTCCCAGGATCGAGTCCCGCATCGGGCTCCCTGCTCCGCGGGGAGTCTGCTTCTCCCTCTGACCCTCCCCCTCTCATGCTCTCTCTTTATCTCATTCTCTGTCTCAAATAAATAAATAAAACCTTGGGGCACCTGGGTGGCTCAGATGGTTAAGCGCCTGCCTTCAGCTCAGGTCATGATTCCGGGGTCCTGGGATGGAGCCCCACATTAGGCTCCTGGCTCAGCGGGGAACCTGCTTCTCCCTCTCCCTCTGCCTCTCTCCCTGTTCATGCTCTCTCTCTCTCTTTCTCTCTCTATCTCTGTGTCTCAGATGAATAAATAAATAAATAAAACCTTAAAAAAAAATAATTTATCTAGGGGCCCCTGGCTGCCTCAGTCAGTAGAACATGTGACTCTTGATGTCAGGGTCATGAGTTTAAGCCCCATGTTGGGTGTGGAGCCTAGTCAAAAAATAATAATAATAATTTATGTAAACTTCCAATTAAATAAATTATATTTAAAACACAGGTAATAAGGGGCACCTGGGTGGCTCTGTCAGTTAAGCATCTGACTCTTAGTTTCAGCTCAGGTTATGATCTCAGGGTTGTGAGACTGGGCCCCACGTCAGGCTCTGCGCTGGGTGTGGACCCTGCTTAAGATTCTCTCTCTCCCTCTGCCCTTCCTCACTCTCTCACGAAAAAAAATTAAAAAATAAAAAAATGAAGTAAAAAAAAAAAAAACCCACAGGTAGTAAATATTCAAAATGATCACTTCCTAATTATTTTACTACATCTTTATTATCTATGTTCTTGAAGCTTTTTCATCCCTATCTGATGATGGGAATACTATGTAACGATGTGTTACTGTGCATCTTTTCCCATCTCTCAATGACACCATGTTCATAGCTTCAAAATAGTCATGGTAGGAGAATTTACACCATGGAAACTGGCAGTTGCTGCAAATTGGGGCTTTTTTTTTTGAGAGCTGGTTGTTAAACATTTACTAGAACAACATGCTTGGGAGCCTTGATGAGTCTACCTCCCAAACATACCCGCTTTTTCTCTACATCCCACTGCCTATCCTTCACCCCGGAGCCTGGACCACTGTGGTTGCCCCCTTACGGTCCCTCTGTTCCTACTTCTGCCCACAGTCTGTTCACTCCCACTCAATGGCCAGAGAACTCCATGTAAGTCCTGTGGACTTACTCTGCTCGCCATCTTCCCAAGGCTTCCATCTCCCTCAGAGTCAAAGCCAGAGCCCTCCGGACGGCCCACAGGGCTCTGCACAACCTGGCCACCCATATTCCTCTGACCACATCTCCTCCCCTGGTCCACTCAGCTCCAGCCACACTGGTCTCCTTGCTGTTCCTCCAACACACTTTCCCACCTCAGGGCCTTTGCACTTGCCACTCCACCTGCCTGGAATTCTTCAGGCTCCTTCTTGTCAACGGGGTCTCAACCCCTCCTTTCTAAGAGAGCTCCCCCCAGTCATGCCGTGATGCACCCTTATTTCTTGGCTACATGGCATGTTGGAATTAATCATTCTTTTGTTGGTTTCTGTGTTTCCTCTTATCTCCCCACCAGGCTGACAGCTCTGTGAGAGCAGTGACCTTGTCCATCTTATTCATCATGGGAGCCCCAGCTCCCTACTCAGGACCATAACAATAGTCAATGTTTGCTGCCTGGCTGGCTGCCTGGCCGGCCGGCTGGCTGACTAGATGGATGGATGGATGGATGGATGGATGGATGGATGGAGATCAGGACCCTGGTACAGTTGAGGGTCTGCAAGGATCTGCTCAGGGTGCCTTGGCAGCGCCCCCTGACTCCCACCGGGCACCAAGCACCCTTGCTTTATTTACCGAGCTCTTTCCATGAAGGAGCTGAGCCAGAGCTGCGTGGCCCCAAGGGTGGGCATTCTCACCTTCCACGGAGAGTTTCTCCACTGCCCGGCGCTCACCCCGGGAACAGTGGGGGGGCAGTGTGTAGCCCTTGATGCTGCGGCCCGTGCGGACACGGCTGCTGAGCACATAGTTGGGGTCCAGGTCGTCTCCACCCTGGAGGGCAGGAATAGGGGGTCAGGGCTGGGCATGCTTCCGGTTCTGACTCTCTACCACTTCCTTTGGTTCCTCTTTGTCCACTGGCTTCTTCCCACCGCCACCCTGGCTCTGCCTCTTCCTTCTCTGTCTCTCCCTCCATCTTTCTCCCAGCCACTCATCTGTCTCTCTTTTTTTTTCGTCCATATATCTCTTTCCCCATCTTTGTCCCCGCTTCCTGTTTCATCTCCCTCCCTGTCCCTCCTCCCATCTGACTCCCCGCTCTGTCCTCGGTCTCCCTGTCTTCTGTGCCTCTCTGTGCCTCTTTCCCTCTGTCTCTGTGTCTCTCTGAATGCTCCTTCCCACCTCCGCCCTCCCTCTCTCCCCTGTCCCTCCCCTGGCCTGGGGGCAGCTGACCTTGAGGTTCTCATGGTTGAGGTCCGTCTTGTGCTTGTCGGTGGGTTTGTAACCCCCGTGCCGGTCCTGGATGATGGGGTCAAAGAGATCCTTGAACACCTGGTAGGACTCCTCATCACCAGCCACACAGCCCACGGTCATGATGAAGGGGTGACCTGGGGGTTCGGGGTGAGGTCAGAGGTGCTTGTCCCCAGCAGGGAAGGCCCGGGCTCCTGGGTCCAGTGTAGATTATATGTGCGCACATACATACGTGTGTGTGTGTGTGTGTGTGCGTGGGCAGGGGTCATTCAAGACCTCAGGGTCAGAACTGCGGAGGCTGGGGGTTGGTGGGGATGGAGAGGGAAGCCTGGGAGAGATCGAGATGGCATCTGGGCTGAGGGAAAGGCGCTGGGGGCAGGGCAAAGGAGAAGGAGTCTCGGGAGACCAGTTACAAGGTACTAAAAATATTACCACTTCAGAATCCCCAAATCACAGACTCTTCCTTCACCAAAAAGTTTTCAGAAACGTATTAGACTATCGGCTCCCACAGATAATAAGAGACTTGAAAGACCTTCGTATTCCCAAATGGGGAACCAGAGGCCCAGAGTGAGGGGGGCCCCTCCTCAATCACACAATGAGTTGGAGGCTAGGATCCGCTCTCGGGGCTCTGGTGTCCTTGGAGAAAGAACATCCCCCGCCAGACCCCGAGTGCACACTTTGTCCCAGAGGCTGCCCCAAGCGCTGTGTGTGCGCTGCCTCCTTTGTTTTCACCACATGGGTGCCCATTTTTCAGATGTGGAACCTGAGGCCCTGGGGTGATGGAACGATTTCCCCACATTTTACTTGTGTGCATTTGTGAGTGGTTTGCCACGCGCCGGGTCCTGTCCCAAGCCCTTCACACATGTAGCCTCATTTTTTTCTCACAACAGTCCCTTGGGTATGGCCCCCATCTTCCAGATGGGAAAACTGAGGCCCGGAGAGGTGGGATCGAGGCGTGGCAGGCAGCTTCCAGAGCCCCCCCCCTGCCCTGAGACCCTGTCCATGCTCCACCAAGGAGGCTTACCTGGGTTGTCCACACCTGTCTGGATGACATCGTCCAGGGTGAAGCCAGATGGAGTCTCCTTGTCCCGAAGCTTCTTGTAGAGCTCAAGGGTCAGCACCTTGGCCATGTGGTTGTTGTGCTTGCTGAGGTCAGGATACTCCTCCTCAGGCTTGTAGTTCAGCTTGAACTTGTTGTGGGTGTTACCGAATGGCATGGTGGCGGTGTGCGGGGCCTGCTGGGCAGGGAGTGGGGGTGGGGCAGATTATCTCACATCCAGCAGAGGCCAGCAAGGGAACAGAGCAAGGCTTTGGGGTCAGACAGGCCTGACTCATGTGCTGTGTGACTTGGAACAAGAAGGGTCCGGTCTCTGAGACCCTGTGTCTTGACAGGAGGCCATCAGGACTCTGGTTAAGATCCCAGCTCTGCCACACCCTGACAGGTGACCCCAGACTAGTAACCTTGCTAGGGACTGTTTCTCCAGCTGGAAGATGAAGGGGGGAGCCTTTGGAACAGGGCAGTAATATTGGCATGGATAAGAGTGTAGGTTCTGGGCGCCTGGGTGGCTCAGTCATTAAGCGTCTGCCTTCAGCTCAGGTCATGATCCCAGGGTCCTGGGATCGAGCCCCGCATCGGGCTCCCTGCTCCGCGGGAAGCCTGCTTCTCCCTCTCCCACTCCCCCTGCTTGTGTTCCCTCTCTATGATAACTAAAAATCTTTAAAAAAAAAAAAAAAAAAAAAAGAGTGTAGGTTCTGGAATCAGCCTGGGTTTAAATTCCAGCTCCATCTGTACAATAGCTGTGTGACCTTGGGCACCTGGCTTAACCTCTCTGTGCCTCAGATTACTCATGTGTACAATGAGGGTCATAATAGCCCTCATCTCAGGGAGCTTAAAGGAGTTCCTGTACGTTAGGCACTTGGAATAGTCCTGGCACACAATAAGCATTATTTTGCTTAGCTATTATTGTAATTACCGTTGCTATTATTTTAAAGGGCTGTGTGAGGAGCAGGGGAGAAGGTGGAGGGTATTGCTGAGAACGAGTATCTGAGCAGAGAAGGGACATTCTCTCCACGAAGGTTCTTGGGTGCTCAGTCAAGGGATGAGGAGCAGGGCAGAAGGGAAGCCTGGGTGGCTGTCCTCTCTGTTTGCTGACAACTCTCTGGCAGGGCTCAGTTGAGAAGAAAAGCCCAGCCAGTCATCAGAGCTGAGTTCCAATCCCGCCTGTGCCATTCCCCTGCTCTGTGGCCCCAAGCCAGGTGCTCAGCCTCTCTGAGCCTCTGTCACCTGGAAACTGAGCCTGGCCCAGGGGTTTGCCAAGAGGATTCTTCTGGCTGAGGCGCGTGGCCGGCTGGGCACACGTCCTCACGCAGAGTCGGGGCCTGCTATCTGGAGGCTATTATTACTTTTACTCATAAGACCCAGGAAGGAAGAGGGACGCTTCAGTGGTGGTGGTGGTGGTGGTAGTAGGAGCAGGAGCTCACTGGCCGCTCCAGGAACAGGAAGCAGGTAGAATGGTGGGAAGGAAATTGGGACCAGGGTGAGCTGAAGGCTGAAGCATCAGGCCAGGGGCGATGGGATTCATGAAAGATCGTTGGAGCTACTATCCAGGGTTGGGGATTATTTATAGAGTCTGGCCGACTCCTCCTCCCCTCCCCAGCTGCTGCCCCCCCACACCCCCCACATTCCTGGGGCTCCATTTGCAGCAAGTCAGCAGGCTGGAGACAGGTGGGCCAGGGTGGCCAGGAGGACACGCATCCAGGCTTCGGGGGTTCAAGGGCTTCCAGCCCAGAAACCCCCCTTCAGGGTGCCCCACCCCCACCCTGCAAGGGACACTTTTAGCAGAGGGGGCTGAGGCAAGGTGGGGGAGCCCCAGAGGCACCCACACACACACACATCACCAATAACCCCCCAGATCACACCATGGATAGTCACACACATGCCTCCAAGCCCAGGGACGCACGCAGGACACAGGCACCCAAGCAGGTGCCACAGAAAGTCAGACACAAGGTCACACCGTTGTGTGGGACACAACCGGGGACCCACAGAATTGCACATGCAATGACCCCGCAAATGCAATGACCCCACAGACAGAGGACAGACAGACACCACCCACGGCTCTGGGCGCCCAGGGCTGGGGACAAACCATCATGAACATGGACCCAGCCTGTAGCCCCTTGGCAGCTGCCAAGGCTCCTTTTGTCTCCAAGATCCCTCCCCATGAGGCTGTTGCACAGACCCTGTGCGAGGTGGCGGGAGGGGGGTCTCACAGGTGGCGGGGACTCCCAGACGCGGGGCCAACCTTCCCACACACTGACCCCCCTGCGTGCAGGAGGATATGGGGCAGACTCCCGAGACCGGATGCGCTGCGGGCACCATGGGGGCCCCCAGTCTGGACCCCACCCTGACCCCCACCCCAGCAGTACCTGGCTGGGCTGTGCGGAAAGGGGCTGTCTCTATCCCGGAGGCGACACTGACCCAAAGGAAGGGCCCGCAGCCCCGGCCTTATATAGGGGGGCCGGGCTGTGTTACTGGCTGGGAGGGGCTGCCCCCAGGGAAGGGAGCTGGAGGGCAGCTGAGCCTCTCACCTCGCTGCCTGGGCACCGTGCCCACCCTGAACCCAGGCATGCCTCGCGCCCAACCCCATGGCCTTGTATGGGCTGCCCCAGGGGCTGAGCCCAGCCTCCCTCCCCCGTCCAGCTGATTCCCCCACCGAGTGCTGAGTCGGGCTGGCAGGGACAGCTGGCGCCCCGCCCAGGACACGAGACCCTGGCAGGGGACGTCCCAGGCACGTAGAAGCCACGCCACTAGGCCACCGGCCCCTCGGGTGGCCAGGCCTCTCCTCAGCCCCCAGTAGCCTTGACCTGGATAAACATCGGGTCCTGAGCCCCGCCCCTGGGGAAACCTTGGCAATAGTCCCAAGAGGCAATAGTCCCAAGAGGGCCAAGTCTCTGGGATCCCAGAGACTCGCCCCTCGTCACCCAACTGTGGGGAGCGCTTGGCCAAAGCCCAGGACTGAGCGCAGAACAGCCTGACCCCAGAAGCCCGCGCTTGGACGCACTTTCCTGCTTGGGAGTGAGTGGGAGGGAAACGGAGGGTCGCGGGAGCCGAGAAGATTCAAACCCAAGGCCGGCGCTGGAGGCGGCCGGCGCCCTCCCCACTCCAGGCCGCCCCGGGCAGACGCTGGGAGATTTCCCCGGCGGAGGGGACGGGGAGGGACTCATCCTGGAAGGGAGCTTATTTTTAGAGGGCGCTTCGCTGTCGCCTTTTCGAAGACCTAGACCCGAGGTGCTGGGGCTGGGGGGGGGGGGGGGGGGGGGGCGGGGACGGGGGTGGGGGGGCGGGGTGGCCACGTGTCCGGGTTAATTATAACCAGGCGTGTCGGGTGTCTCCGGCTTCGCCTCCTTACAAGGGCAGCCGGCGTCCCGGGAGGCCGCCCGCAGGGGAAGGGGGCTGGGCGGCCGCTCCGATCAGGGCAGAGCGCCCGCCCGACTCGCGCACCCCCAGATCCCGGCGCAGCAGGAGCTCTCCACGGGGACCGGGACCTCAAGGGCTGAGGAGGGCACTCCGTGCGCGCGGCGACGGCTAGACGAAGCCGTTTCCTCTGCCTGGGAGGCGCCGAGATTGCAGCGCAAGCCGGGCGAGGCCAGGCAGCAGGAGGAGCCCGGGGAGCGCCCAGGATTACAACCAAGAGGAGACAGGCCTTTTCCCTCCGGGGTTCCTCCCTCCCCCCGGGTCTCCCCCATTTCCCCATTTCTTCCCAGGCAGGAGGGGTCTGATCTAGGGAAAGGGGGCCCTCCCTGCCTTTCCCCGGATTCCTGGTGGGGAAGAGGTGCTTAGAAAATTTCTCCTTGGGGCCCAGCCCCTGATCTCTCCACCCACTGTCCCTTCCCACCAAGGTCAGAGTGGCAAAGTTCTCCTTTGTGGCTAGGGAAACTGAGGCTCAGAGAACTAAAAGGAATGGGACTGGAAGAGAGAGGCATGTATCATTTCAACATGTTTTTTTTTTTTTTTAAGATTTTTTTTTTAATTTATTTATTTGAGAGAGAGAGAGACAGCGAGAGAGGGAACACAAGCAGGGGGAGTGGGAAAAAGAGAAGCAAGCTTCCCGCCGAGCAGGGAGCCCAATGCGGGGCTCCATCCCAGGATCCTGAGATCATGACCTGAGCCAAAGGCAGTCGCTTAACCAACTGAGCCACCCAGGCGCCCCAACATTTCTTTATTTTTTTAAAAAAGATTTTATTTATTTATTTGCGAGAGAGCGAGAGAGCACAAGCAGTGGGAGGGGCAGGGGGAGGAGAGGGAGAAGCAGGCTCCTCACTGGGCAGGGAACCCGACTCAGGGCTCCATCCCAGGACGGGGGAATCATGACCTGAGCCAAGGGCAGAGGCTTAACTGATTGAGCCACCCAGGCACCCCAACAATTCTTTATTAAGCACTTATGGGGGACACAGCAAAAAAACAAAACTGTTGGTCTCATGGAGGTAACATGGTAGTGAGCACAAACACGTAAATATACGCTGTCGTGGTGGGGTCGACAGGGCTTTGACAGAAAATCCAAGAGGGTAAGGGGTCAGAGTGGTGGCACAGCAAGGGAGGGCGGGTCAGGCTTCTCAGGGGAAGTGAAATCTGAGTGGAGACCTGAGGGAGAGGTGAGAGCCAGCCATGTGAGGATCTGGAAGGGAAATAGCAGGTGCAAAGCCCTGAGGTGGGAGTGGCTTGGCAAATCTGAGAGACAGGGAAGAAGCTGGAAGGCTGGAGCAGATGGGGCAGAGTGGAGAGTGGGAGGAAGAAGATGAGGGATAGGAGCTGACCTGTAGGACCCTAGGGACCATGAAGGAGTTTCCATCCCACTGCAAATGGATGGGAGCCCCTGAGGGCTGCGAGCAGGGGAGAGACAGGATCCAACCCAGCCCACTCCCCTGGAGCCCTCGTAACCACTCATGGGGACATTTGACATTCCTTTTGGCCATAGAGCATAGGAAGCACTTTCTGTGTTTGGGGGTTTCCCACCCTATGACAGCCTCCTTTACAGAAGCCAAAAAGGTGAGAAACTCAGTTTCCCAGAATCCTTTGCAGCAATATTCCAGTCATGTGACTTGGGCTGAGGGGCCCAAACACTCCAGCAGGACCTTGCATCATGAGCTCTACTCCTTTATCTTTGAGTCTCACAGAAACAGTTGGCCTGGGGGGGAGCCAAGACCCCCATGGTGTATCTTCATCCCAACCCCCAACCCTCCAAAGCCATCAGTCTCCAAGACCTGTCCATCCCTCCTCCTACCCTAGCTCAAGAGCTCCTCCACATTCCCTTCTGCCCTAGCCTCCTCCCTGGTCTGCCTCAGTCTGTCCCCTCCTACCTACTCCCTACCTCTGACCACTCCTGCTAGAACCTGCCATGGCTCCCCAGTGCCCTCAGGATAAATGAGTATTTGTTGACTAAGGAAATAATAGTAGCCTTATCAGTCAATTGGAAACCACTCTACCCAGCTTATGCAAAAGGGCCTTACTACCAGATATTAGGTGCTTCCAAAATCATTGAAAGGTGGCACGCTCTGGGCTAGGCCACCAGGAACATCTCTCGCCCCCCAGAACCATGCTCCCTTTGGACAATTGGACATGCCAGAAAGAGGTTAGCATGGATGTTGAGGGGCCACTCCACAGTCCCCACCCTAATTGTTAAGTATTATGGAGCACTCCCATATGTCAAGTACGATGCTAAGTGCTTTACATATATTAACTCATTGAACACTGCCAACAA
Organism: Mirounga leonina; assembly: GCF_011800145.1. Lineage (NCBI taxonomy): Eukaryota > Metazoa > Chordata > Mammalia > Carnivora > Phocidae > Mirounga > Mirounga leonina. Next base: position 2,133,491 of record NW_023270718.1, read on the forward strand.
TAAAGCTCAGAAAGGTAAAATGACTTGCCTAAGGTCACGCAGTGGGGGAGGGATGAGCTGGGAATCAAACTGGCACAGGGCTGCCAAGAGGGGGTTCAGGCTTTGGTGAAGACAATTTACAGGCCTCTCAGCAAAGTCATACTGTCATCCCAGAGTCCCTTTCCAGGTGGGTCTTCAGGCCCTGATAATTTGTACCTACTTCCCTACGCGCCCTTCATCTCCTCGGCCGCCTGGCTTCAGGGCCCAAGCACTTTATGTGTTGTTGTTGTTGTTGTTGTTTTAAAGATTTTATTTATTTATTCATGAGAGACAGAGAGAGAGGCAGAGGGAGAAGCAGGCTCCCAAGGAGCAGGGAGCCCGATGCGGGACTCGATCCCAGGACGCTGGGATCATGACCTGAGCCGAAGGCAGACGCTTAACCATCTGAGCCACCCAGGCACCCCACTTTATGTGTATTTAACAGTTTAGTTCCCCGGCAGTCCTATGAGGTGGGTACTGCAAATTTTACACATCAGAAAAGTGAAGCCCAGAGAGATCAAGTCACTTGCCCAAAGTCACCCAGCTGGGAAATAACAGAATCAGATGGAACCACATAGTTAGTCCCTGAGTTTGTATTCCTTATCCCTCCCTGATCCCACCTCTTCATGCTGAAGCCCCATTTTACAGAAGATGGATGCTGAGGCTCAAAAAGGCAAGGAGTTGCCCAAGGCGACAACCAGTATTCTAGAATTTCAGAGTCTGTACTCTTTTCCTTTCACCCCCAAGCCCTGGTGTGTTATAGAGCAACCCTGCTCCCAAACCCTCCCTTTTATCCACCGCCTCCCCTGTCCCTGACCCTCCCCTAGGGATGAGGCTGCCCCCTCCAGGAGAGACTCTGGGAGGCAGCGCTCCACCCCCATGGCCCATCACCCCAGAATGCTCTCCTCCCCCAACCCCAAAATTCCTCTCCCAATCCTGGCAGCCCATGGTACCAACTGGTTCAGGGAAGACAAGTTATAAATCAAAGCCAGCCCCAGAACTGGAGAACCAGAGAGCCAGAGAGTTAAGGACCTGTCCACTCCTTCTTTTTCCCCGAGAGCAAGCCCATTGCAGCCCTGTAATTAACTGGATGTCAGGCCCCCAGTGGTGGCCGTGGTGGTGGGAAGACAGGCAAATAAGATGGTCTTTCATGACTCCCCTCCAGCCCCACTCCAGGCCCTCCATATCGATCTTTCTCAACATAGCTATACATTTTCCTCTAGGTGTTGCTTTAGCTGCATCTTAATCTCTTAATGTTAGTTTTTGGTTTCAATGTTAGTTTTTGCATTCAATTATTTCAAATTTATCCTTTATTTTGAAAATGTTATATTTGGAATGTGTGGATGGTCACATTTCTTAACATTTTAGTCTCTTGGGGGCACCTAGGTAGCTCAGTCAGTTAAGCATCAGATTCTTGGTTTTGGCTCAGCTCATGATCTCAGGGTTGTGAGATCGAGCCCCACATTGGGCTCTGCGCTGGGTGTGGAGCCTGCTTAAGATTCTCTCCCTCTCCCTCTGCCCCTCCCCAGTCCACTCTGCACTCTTTCTTTCTTTCTTTCTCTCTAAAAAAAAAAAATTAGTCTCTTAAATTTACCTCTTTAATGAGGTATAACTTGTATGCCACAAAGTGCGCTAATCTTAAGATCAATGAACTTCTACGTAGAAGTTGTACAACTGAGTAACCACCACCAAGACCAAGCACTCCAAAAAGCTCTCTCATTCCCCTCTCTTCTCCAGTGGAAACACTATCCTGGCTTTTAACACCATAGTTGAGCATTGCCTGTTATTGAACTTCATATAAATACAATCGTACAGGATATCTTCTCTTTTGTTGGATTTCTTTTGCTCAACATTCTGTCGAGATTAGTTCATGCTGTCACATGCAGCAATAAATTGTTCTTTAGCAGGTTTTGTTACATAGTTTGATTTTTGGTCATTTCTAAATATTTTCTGATTTCTGTTATGATTTCTTCTTTGTCTTATGAATGGCTTTAACAAAATTTTTTTATTGGGGCACCTGGCTGGCTCAGTCAGTAGAGCATGCAATTCTTGATCTTGGGATCATGATTTCAAGCCCCATGTTGGGTATAGAGATTCCTAAAAATATATATATTTCTATTCATGGATAAAAGATGAGACATCACCTAATGAAATAATATGCAGCTATTAAAAAGAATAAAGCTAGGGCACCTGGGTGGCTCAGTTGGTTAAGCGTCCAACTTTTTTTTAAAGTTTAAATTCAATTAACATATAATGTATTATTGGTTTCAGGGGTACAGGTCTGTGATTCATCAGTCCTATGTAATACCCAGTGCTCATTACAACACATACCCTCCCCAGTGAGCAACCAACTCTTGATTTCGGCTCAGGTCATGATCTCAGGGTCGTGGGATGGAGCCCCGCGTAGGGCTCTGCACTCAGCGCTAAGTCTCCTGAGATTCTCTCTCCCTTTCTCTCTGCCCCTCCCCCTGTTCACACTCTAAATAAATAAACAAACAAATAAAAAAAATTTTTTAGGAATAAAGCTAATCTATAGGTACTGCTTTAGAACAATCGCCAAGTGTCGTAGTCTATTCGGACTACTCTAATACAGACTGGATGGCTTATAAACAACAGAAGGTTTTTGCTCATAGTTCTGGAGGCTGGAAGTCCAAGATCAGGGTGCCAGCCTGGTCAGGTGAAGGTTCTCTTCCAGAACACAGACTTCTTGCACCCTCACATGGGAGGAGGGACCAGGGAGCTCTGTGGAGCCTCCTTTTTTTTTTTTTTTTAAGATTTATTTATTTTTACTTGAGACTGAGAGAGAGGGAAGGGAGAGAATCCAAAGTAGATGACACCCCCCCCCCCCCAATGAGCGGGGAGCCTGACTCAGGGCTCAATCTCAGGACCCTGAGATCATGACCTGAGCTGAAACCAAAAGTTGAACGCTTAACAGAGTGAGCCACCCAGGTGCCCAGAGTCTCTTTTCTAAGAGCACTAATCCCATTCAGAGGGCTCCACCCTTATGACCTAATCACCTCCTAAAGGACCCACACACTAATACCATCACCTTTAGGGGTTAGGATTTCAACATATGAATTTGAAGGGAACACATACCTTCAGACCATAGCACCAAAGTATGCTGTGGGAAAAAATATATACCTTTTGCCACAAAAATGCCGTGAAACACACTACCCCAATATGCAGTGGCTTTAAAACAGTTGTGGGGTTGGCTGAGAGTTGGCTGATAGGGACTGGGCTCAGCTGGGAAGCTCTGCCCCATACTGTTAAAAACAAGACACTGGGGCCCCAAACGGAGTCACGTATGCTAAGCCCCATGTCACCAAACTAGGACTTAAGACGGTTTCAGCTTTCCCAGAAATGGAATCTTAAACCACTCAGTCAGGGATCACCTGATCAGCACGAGTGAGGTCATCTGCCTGATAGACCCCTGCCAGTCCCTAAAGGAAAAAGTAACCTTGCAATAATCAACCCACTCTTTGGCATAAATTCCTTGTTCTTGCTCCCTTCTGCCTAAAAGGTCTTTCATTTCAAACTGCTCCTCGGAGCTCCTTTCCATCTGCTAGGTTAGATGCTGCCCGATTCAAATTGATTTTTGCTCAAATAAACTCTTAAAATGTGTATTATGCCTCAGTTTCTCTTTGAACATTGTGGGGTGTGGGCTGAAGAGGGCCAGCCACACAAGGGAAGCCTTTCTCATGCCTGCGTCAATCACAAAAGGAAACACTCTCAGCCCCTGGAGGTCCAAGCTCAGACCCAGCAGGACCGTCGCTCTGCCATTGGCCAAAGCAAGTCACATGACTGCACCCAACGTCAAGGCCATCATTCAGCCTACCTCCACAGGTAAGGCTCTTTTTATTTGTGTTTTTCTGAAATGGGCACTCACGCTCATACATACACACACAATTCATATCCATGAAATATTTCTGGATGGATATTAGAAACCAGTAATCATGTTTGCCTCTGGGAAGGGCGTCTCGGGATCAAGGGAAGACAAAGACCTACTTTTCAGTCTATAGTCTCTTGTTCTCTGTGAACATCATTTCTGACAGTGCTTAACTTCTTCTTCTTTTTTTTTTTTAAGATTTCATTTATTTATTTGACAGAGACACAGCGAGAGAGGGAACACAAGCAGGGGGAGTGGGAGAGGGAGAAGCAGGCTCCCGGCCGAGCGGGGAGCCCGATGCAGGGCTCTATCCCAGGACCCTGGGATCATGACCTGAGCCGAAGGCAAACGCTTAACGACTGACTGAGCCACCCAGGTGCCCCAACAGTGCTTAACTTTTTATATTAAAAAGAAAGTGGTGAGGGCACGTGGGTGGCTCAGCTAGTTAAGTGACTGCCTTCGGCTCAGGTCATGATCCTGGAGTCCCAGGATCGGGTCCCGCGTCGGGCTCCCTGCTCAGCGGGGAGTCTGCTTCTCCCTCTGACCCTCCCCCCTCTCATGTGCTCTCTCTCTCTCTCTCAAATAAATAAATAAAATCTTTAAAACAAAAAAAAGTGGTGAGCTTTTTAAAAACTATGGCCATAAAGGGCACCCAGCTCAATAGAGTCTCAGTCAGTAGAGCGTGCAACTTTTGATCTCAGGGCTGTAAGTCTGAGCTCCACATTGGGTGTAGAGATTACTTAAAAATAAAATCTTAAAAAAAATAATAAAAAAAATAAAAACTGTGGCCAGGAGGTGAAGAGAAAAATCCCCCAACTCATCTACCCATTTTCCTGACATGGCAAACTGAGGCCTTCAGTGATAGGATGGGGGTTTTGTTGAGTGCCTTCTTGGTGGTGGTCTTGGGCAACAGATCTTCCTCTGAGCCTCAGCTTCCTCATCTTTAGATGGGGCTAGTAATAATGCCTACCTCAGGGGGTGGCTGTATGGCTTCAGGGGCTCTGCTAATCCTTGGCTGTGTGATCGTGGACAAGTCACTTGGCTCTCTGTGCCTCATCTCCTTCACCTGTGGAATGGAGATAATCATGGCACCTACCCTATCCGGTTGGTGTACATTCACAGAGTTAATTTACAAGACGTGGCATAGGGCCCACCCTGGGTAAGAACTCAGAACCCCCAGCCCTCATTGGTGTTGCGCAAAAGTGCTTGACACAGGACCGGCCGAAAGAAACGGTCACCTTAGTCAACACTGTCTTTCAGCCTTGATCCCATTTAATCCTCAGCACTACGCTATGTGGGGAGCGTGATCATTCAGGTTTTATAGACTTGAAAAATAGGTGCTCAGAAACATTGCTAGCCCCAGGTTATATGGAAAGGAAATGGCAAGATCAGAATTTGAACTCAGATCGGCCTGACTCCAATGGCCACCCCCACCCCCACCCCCCATACACACAGTGTTTACCACGTGCTACTCTGTTCTAAACCTTTTACAGGGATTATTCACTAATCCCCACAAGAGCCTCACAAAGTAAGTTACCTGGAACCTGGAACCTGAGGCCCAGAGAAGTTCGTTCCCGGCTCAGGGGTCACACAGCCCGCAAATGATGGAGCTGGGACCTGCACCCGGCTCCAGGCCCTGCACTGCCTCTTCGTAAGCTCGTGGCAGATCCAGAAATGATGTTCAGCACCCTGAGACCAACCCAGTGCGGGGAGGAGGGAAGGGTTTGTCTGCCCCCTTCTACCCTGTTCCCTAGAAATACCTGGGGAAGTTAGAGCGTGAGTTTGAGTTTTATTTCCCATTATTCAACCAACAGCTCTTCGCCCAACAATTCGCTCTGTGTTCAGCCTGTGCTGGGTAGCCCTGGGGACACAATGGTGCCTGAGACCGTCCCCTCCTGGGACTTGCATTCCAGTGTTGGAGACAGACCTGTCCTCAAGACAGCGACGACCCAGAGTGGCAGGGCTGAGTCATGGGAGCCCAGGAGGCTGCCAGAGCCGGGGAGGAATGTCTCATCCAGCCTTGGGGGTCGGAGAGGGCTTCCTGGAGGAGGGAACATCTGCACTGGGGCTCAGCGAACAAGGTAGCAGAGAGCAGGTTGGCCGTGGCTCTGAGGAAAGGTGCGGATCTGCGCTGTAGTCTGGGGTCTGGACCACGGGCCAGCAGCGCCCTCTGCTGGACACATCCTGTAGTGCAGCGACCCAGGTACTGCAGGAGTTTGGAAAAGCCTCGCGTTGAACCAAATTCTATGTGAGAATCCTGTGCGCCCAGCTTTGGCCAATTTACATTTCTAAGACTTGATTCATTCAGTCAACCATTCAACAAATACTTATTGAGCACGTACTTTGCACCAGGCTCTGTTCTACTGCTCAAGATACAGTGCTGACAATACAGAGCCCTATCCATACGCTAACTCATTCAATCCTCGCAGCCTTTGACCTTCCCCATTTTACAGATTCAGAAAATTGACACACAGAGAAGTTACGTTACTTGCCCAAGGCCTTCACAGCCAGTAAGTGCTGGAATCAACTTCAAACCCAGAGCCCAGTTTTTAGCCATTTACAATTACCTCGCCAATAATGTGATGAAACATCATAATATGACCACGTTACATAAAATAATTTTAGGCCCTGAAAAGTTTTGTGAACAAGATCAAGCAGGGGAATGCGGTAGTGTTTTGGTGAGACGGTGTAATTTGGGAGGGGCAGTCAGGGAAGGCCTCTCGGAGGAAGCGGCCTTTGAGAAGCTCCCAGACTAACGGATGGGATCTGTGGGAAGAGAGGTCCAAGCAGGGGGCACAGCCAAAGGAAAGGCCGGGCGGCAGGCACTGAAAGAAAGCCGTCGGTCTGGGATCCAAAGTTTCCAAGATTCCAGCGGCGCTGAAAGCCGGCTTTCCAGACTCCAGCGCGCTGGAATCGTCCTCGGATTCCCCGGGCCCGAGAGGCCACGGGCTCGTCGGCGCTGATTCTGCTACTGCCTCAGGGCCGGGGCCGAGGGGATCCAGTGCAGCCGGGCGGTGGGCGGGGTCGGCCTCACCTGCGGGGGCGGGGCTCCCGGCCGCCCCGCCCCTCGGAGGAGCCGCCAGCGGCCCGACACTCGGGGCTCAGCTGGGAACTGCGGGGCGTGCGCGGTGTGCGGGACGCGGCCGGGCGCATCGCGGCGGAGCGGGTCCTGGAGCCGCCCGCGCTCAGGTGGGCCCCCCGAGTGCCGGGCGGGAGTCCCGGGGACCGCGAGGATGGGGGCGGGGGCGGAGGGCGAGGGCTGGGCCCGGCGCACCCTTGGGCCCGCTGGCTTGGCGACGGGGACGGGCCTTGGGGCCCCTGGGAGCCCCCCTGCCCCGCCCTGGGGCTCCCCCCACCCCGGGTCCGGAGGCCCAGCTGGGGCGCCCCCCCGCCCAGGGCGCAGGTAAACAGGAGCGAAGACGGGGCGGGGCCTGGGGGGAGGGAGGGGGCCCTTGTGACGGCCTGGCTGGGGAAGCCCGGGTGCGCGGGACTGGGCCGGCCCGCCAGGGGCAAGGTGTGTGGTTTAGGGGGCTGGCCGTGGTGGGGGCCTCCTGCCTGCTGGTGTGGGAGTGGAGCTGGTGCGTGTGAGAGACGGTGTAGGAAGCCCAGGTGTGTGTGATGGTGTAGGCAGCTCAGGTGTGTCTGATGGTGTAGGCAGCTCAGGTGTGTCTGATGGTGTAAGAGGCTCAGGTGTGCGGGCGATGGCGTCAGGCGGTGGGTACCGGTAAGAAAGGCAGACGGACGGTCCGTGGAACCCTGCGCGGGCGCCGAGGGACTGTGGGAATGCTGTGGAGCTGTTTCGGAGATAGGAACACGTGGGCGACCTCTGCTTGTGAGTCTCCTGCGGGGGGTGGGGGAGGGAGGTGAACTGTTTGTAGGATTAGGTGCGTGGCCCAGAGCTTGCGGGGCTGGGCAGTCTGTCTGCCTGTAAGGTGCGGGGAGCCGCAGGGAGGTGGGCGGTGGGGGACCCGCATGGATGGCCAGGGCGTGCCTGTGATTAACACCGTCAGCTGTGCGGTTGTGCGTGCGTGAAAGGGAGTTGCTGTTCGCGGGACTGAGTGTGGGCAAAAGCGTGTGCAAAATGGAGCTGTCAGAATGACTCTCCGTGAACTTGTGTGAGCCTGACTTTGTGGGGCTTGTGTGTGACTGAGTACGGTGTGATACGAACACACATACGTATAGCGAGAGGGCTTGGCCAAAGCCCCACATATACGTAGAGATTGATGGCAGGTGAGAGCCTGCAGAATATAAAAGCCATGGCTTATGTGCCTTCCCTACTGTGTGTCTCAGGGTATATGATGGTGAGCACGGGCGGAGGTACCCAAACCACCGGGCTGCTTATGGTGGACTAGAGGGTACACGCAGAAACCGTGGATGATCTGTCTCCACCGCTGCCTGTGCCTGTCGTGGGCACCCCCTGGGACAGGACGGCTGAGTCTGTGTCCAGGAACCATTGATATGCCCACATTTGGTGGGCATATCAATGTGCTGGCCGTGCTGCGGGCGGGTGTGTGAATCCCTGGCTGGCCTGGCGAGGTGTTGGAGGAAGTGGGGAAGGAGGTGACGGGTCCGCAGTGACTCCTAGGAGTGAGTGTGTGTGCGTGTGCACACGTGCCTGGAGGAGGCACGTGATGGAGAGTTAGCTGCTTGCAGGACCGTGTGAGTGCGGGAGAGGGTGTGTCGTGGGGGTAAGTGCAAGGAGACAGGCTGAATGTGAGTGATTTGGTTATCTTTTCACAGCGGGGGGTGCGGGGTGGACAGAGCTTGTGTGTGTGTGTGTGTTGGCTTTTATCCCTGAGAGGAAAATAGACCTGTGTGTTGGGTTGTCTTTCCAAGAGGAGAGCATACATGGGTTATTTCTTTCTTTTTTTTTTTTTTTAAGATTTTATGTATTTATTTGACAGAGAGAGACACAGCGAGAGAGGGAACACAAGCAGGGGGAGTGGGAGAGGGAGAAGCAGGCTTCCCGCCGAGCAGGGAGCCCGATGTGGGACTCGATCCCAGGACCCTGGGATCATGACCTGAGCCGAAGGCAGACGCTTAACGACTGAGCCACCCAGGCACCCCTATGTGTGTTATTTCTAAAGAGTATATGCCCGAGTTAGTGTGTTAGTTTTTTTTTTTTTAAGATTTTATTTATTTGAGAGAGAGAGCAAGAACGAGCCGGGGGAAGAGTAGAGGGAGAAGCAGACACACCGCTGAGCAGGGAGCCCGATGCGGGGCTCGATCCCAGGACCCTGGGATCATGACCTGAGCCGAAGGCAGACGCTTAACGACTGAGCCACCCAGGCGCCCCTGTATTAGGTTGTTTTTTTTTTAAAGATTTTATTTATTTATTTGAGAGAGAGAGAATGAGAGAGAGAGAACACATGAGAGGGGATAGGGTCAGAGGACGAAGCAGACCCCCTGCCGAGCAGGGAGCCCGATGCGGGACTCGATCCAGGGACTCCAGGATCATGACCTGAGCCGAAGGCAGTCGCTTAACCAACTGAGCCACCCAGGCGCCCCTGTATTAGTTTTTTTGAAAGGAAAATGCGGATGTGTGGGACTGTATTCAGTTTTAATTTTTTAGAGGAGACAGAGCATGTCCAGAGTATGTCGTGTTTCTGAGAGGAGAATGTTTATCACGTTCTATTTTTAAGAAAGGAGTGTGTGTACGTTGAGTTGTATTTCTGAGAGGGGAGCGTGTGTATGAGCGGGTGTGTTTCTGAGAAAGTATGTATATATTGCACTGTATTTGAAAGAAGAAAGCATTTTTTCGATTTCTGAGAGGAGAATGCGTGTGTCGCGTTGTGTAAGAAGGGAGGGTGTGCGTGTGCTGGGGTCTATTTCTGGGAGCGGACTGTGTGTGTGTGTGTATGGTGTGTGTATAAGGGCTCCAGAGGCACCACGAGCTGTCATCGACTTTGTCACCCACAGACAACCACATTGTTGGGACCCCCACCCATTAGCATCGAGGCCTCAGACTCTGAGTTGTCACATGGCTAGTGTGACATCCCTGGGCTGTGGCTGCCACACGTGTGTCCCAACATGCCTCGGGCTGGCTGAGCCTGTCTGCAGTGGACGGTGGAGCCCCTGTTCCCTTGGGTCTGTCAGCTCCTCAGATCCTGGGAGCTGACACATGAGCCCCCCCGCCATCCTGATCCCCCCAAACCTAGAGGGCTCCTCTGCTTCCGGCGCCCCAGCCCCTTGGCCCTGTCCTCCCGCCCCACCCCACCCCCAGTGGTCTGACTGGTTCCCAACAAAACACCCTAAGAATGAGCTCACGGAGAGGCCGCCGCCTCCACACGCCCCGCCCCAAGCGCCCGGCAGAGGCGGGGGCGTCCAGTCCAGGTCACACGGCCGGGAGGTGTTCTGGGCCCGGGGATCTGGGGCCCTTGGGGTGGACGGGGCTGGCCAGGTGAGCTGAGGGCAGGTGAGAGACCACGAGACCACTGTTTGCCCTCTTTGGGTTAGTCATACGTGGGGTTTTGGACTTGCCCTCGGGGCAGGGCCCGGGGCTGAGGACAGAGCTAGACTAGGAGGTTTCCAGTTGCCGGCTGGCTGGGACGGGTGTGGGACAGGGAGCCAGCCGGAGTGAGGAGGGCACGGGGACAGAGGGCCGGCCGGATGGCTGGACAGGGAGACAGTCGGGAAGGGTCCTCCTGGGCCCGAATGGCATACAGGCTGACGATTCCCCAACCCGCCCCAGGAGCAGCAATGTCGGTGCAGGTGGCAGCCCCTGGAAGCGTGGGGCTGGGCCCAGAGCGCCTGAGCCCCGAGGAGCTGGTGCGGCAGACCCGACACGTGGTGCAGGGGTTGGAGGCCCTGCGGGCCGAGCACCATGGCCTGGCCAGGCACCTGGCTGAGGCCCTGGCGGGACAGGGCCTGGTGGCCGGCTTGGAGCTGCTGGAAGAAAAGCAGCAGGTGGTGAGCCACGCGTTGGAGGCCATCGAGCTGGGACTGGGTGAGGCCCAGGTATGAGGGGACCAGCTCTCCAGCTATGCCGGTGAGGCTCAGAGCGGGGAGGAGGCCTGGGGATGAGGGAGACAGGTATGCGGTGGGGGTGGGGAGCCAGGCCGGGGGAGGAGAGGCGCTAGGCCGGAAATGGGATTCCTGGGCAGCATTAGGGGGTCCTGGTGTGGTGCGGGGGCCCCTGAACCAAATGGCATCCATCTATAGAACTCTGGGTCCTGGGGAGCCTTTGGGGTCACATGGGTAGAATATGAAGTGTCCCTACATGTAATTTGTGTGGCTGGGTGAGATCAGAAGGGTCCCCGGACAGGATCTGGGTATGGCCGCTGGGAGCCCCTGCACAACCTTGAGTACCATGGAAGCGGGGGACCCTGGGGGGCGTGGGGGTGCTCGGGGTCGGGCCCCTGACTCCCGGGCCCACGCAGGTGCTGCTCGCCCTGTCGGCGCACGTGGGCTCGCTGGAGGCCGAGAAGCAGCGGCTGCGAGCGCAGGCCCGGCGGCTGGCCCAGGAAAACTCATGGCTGCGGGAGGAGCTGGAGGAGACGCAGCGGCGGCTCCGGGCCAGTGAGGCGGCCGTGGCCCAACTGGAGGAGGAGAAGAGCCACCTGGAGTTCCTGGGGCAGCTGCGGCAGTATGACCCGCCCGCGGAGAGCCAGGTGCTGCCGGGCTGGGCCGGGCGCTGGGCCCCCATCCTCCTTAGACACCCCACAGACCTGTACCCCCCGCCCCCGGGAGCCCCCCGCCGTGCCCTAGAGCCTCCCTCCAAAGCTCTGGATCCCTGACGGAGTTCCACAGCCTCCAGACCCACTAGAATGTCCACAGAAGCGCCCCCCCCCCCCAGCTTCCACAAAGCCCCCAGATCCTCCCCAAGCCCTCAGGAACACCCCCCTGCCAAGGCTCCTGATCACTGCCTCCCTCAAACCCTGAGATCCAGGACCCCGGTCTCTAAAGCAAACTCCCAGCCCTCTTGACCCCCCCTTTCCTGCCCTCCGCAGCGGCCTGAATCCCCCCCTCGCCGAGACAGCCTGGCCTCCCTGTTCCCCAGTGAGGAGGAAGAAAGGAAAGGTGGGTGTCGGGGATCCTGCAGTTGTGGGGCCGCTCAGCCCCGGAGGACGAGAGGCTGAGGCTGGGGAGGGACCGTGAGCCCCCGAGGTGGGTGTCCGCGCAGGGGAGTGGGAGCACGAGGCCAAGGGGCTGGGTCAGGGCGGGTGACGGCCGAGGCTGGAAGCCGTGAAACCAGGCGTGGTGGCCGCCGTGCCGCCGGCCAGGCAGACCCCGTGTTCAGGTCCCACGGACCAGCTAGACGCCTGCGGTCCCGACCTCAGAGGCCCGGTGCGGGGCCCGTCACCCCAGGCGCCCGTGGGGCGGCTGTAGTCCTGGGGGAGGTGTCCCCTCTTACGCGGTGGGAAGGCTGGGAGGCCGGCGGCGCCCTGATGCCCGGCGGCCGCCCGCAGGCCCCGAGGCAGTGGGGGCTGCCGCGGCTCAGCAGGGGGGCTACGAGATCCCCGCCCGCCTTCGGACCCTGCACAACCTCGTGATCCAGTACGCGGGCCAGGGCCGCTACGAGGTTGCCGTACCGCTGTGCCGCCAGGCCCTGGAGGACCTGGAGCGGAGCTCAGGCCACTGCCACCCCGACGTGGCCACCATGCTCAACATCCTGGCGCTGGTATACCGGTGAGACCGCAGCCGGCCCTGGACCCGTCGTTGGGGGCGCGGGAGCTGGGGTCCTGCTCTGCCAGCATGGGGCACCTGGGTGGGTGGGGCCGGGGGAAGCCGCTGTGACCCAGGCGAGGAGTCGTCAGAGGGCGTGGGCAAGAGACCCCAACAGCGCGGGGAAGAGACTGGGGGCTTGCCAGCAGAGGGAGCCTGTGCTTGACTTGGAAGGTAGTGGAGACACCCACAGGGGACCGCGGAAGGGTGACAGCCCAGCGTGGCTCACCCCCCTCCGTCCCTGGGCCACCTCACAGGGACCAGAACAAGTACAAGGAGGCCACAGACCTTCTCCACGATGCCCTGCAGATCCGGGAGCAGACGCTAGGCCCTGAGCACCCTGCAGTGAGTGGGGGCCCAGGAGTGAGGGCTGTGGGGCCCTGCCTCTCCCCCCCCCCACCCGCCCCAACACACATCCTGACCTGCCTCCCCTACCCTGCAGGTGGCCGCCACCCTCAACAACCTGGCGGTGCTCTATGGGAAGCGGGGGCGGTACCGGGAGGCGGAGCCCCTGTGCCAGCGAGCCCTGGAGATCCGGGAGAAGGTACTGCCCACCCCCGCGGAGTCCCTGGTCCACAGGCCCCTGCTGCCCGCCCCGGCGGGGTCCCTGGTCCACGGGTCCTTCCCACTTGATCCTGATGCGTTCAATTCAGTGGCTCGTACCTTGTGACCCTGATCCTATGATATCCTTCCCACCTGCTCTTGTGAGCCCCCCAGTTTGAGCCTAGATCATCTCATGACCCCACTGTGCTTGACCTTTAATGAACTCCATCTGATCTTGACTCTACTTGTCCTTCTACATCACTTCATATGCCTCCCAGCCCAGTCCTGACCTTCCAATCCCATATGACCACCCTGACCTGATTAAGCCTGTTTGTAGGCCAGAGGGTAGAAGTTGCACAATCTCCTAACTCCCCATTGGTCCTATGAACCTTTCCTCATGACCCCCCCCCCTTGTGGCTATCGGTATCACATCCATCCCCCCCAACCCCTAGGTCCTGGGCAGCGACCACCCGGACGTGGCCAAGCAGCTCAACAACCTGGCCTTGCTCTGCCAGAACCAGGGAAAGTTCGAGGAGGTGGAGCAGCACTATGCCCGAGCCCTGAGCATTTATGAGGCCCTGGGAGGGCCCAACGACCCAAATGTGGCCAAGACCAAGAACAACCTGGTGAGGGCGCTGCGGGGCGCAGGTACAACTCGGCCCTGGGGCCGACCGCCAGGGGTCCCCCAGGAGAGACACCCACCCACTGGCTCAAGTGAGCCGCTGGAGCAGGGGCCCTCTAAGACTTGGCCTCTGAGCTGGGCCCTGACTCGTGAGATCACTAGGCACGTAGAGGACATGGAAGCCACAGGAAACACGCAAGTTGGTGGGGCCAGATGACAGTGTCAGATGTTTATTGAGCTCTGAACCCCCTTCTTAGTCCTTAAGGGAAAGGACCATCCATTTCTTAAAGGACCCTAAGAGGTAGGTGCTCCTTTCGTCCCATTTTGCAAATAAGGAAACTGAGGCACAAAGGTGGTGTCACTAGCCCAGGGTGGAGCAGGAACCAGTCACCTGCCCTAGGTCACGAGGTGGGGGGAGGGGAAGATGCGCCGGGGGCGCTCCAGATCTGAGCCACGATCACCCACCCTCCCCGCAGGCCTCAGCCTACCTGAAACAGAACAAGTACCAGCAAGCAGAAGAGCTGTACCGAGAGATCCTGAGCCGCGAGGACCTGCCTGCCCCTCTGGGTGAGCCCCCGGCCCTGCCCTTGCCCCCCAGGTGACTGCTCCATGTCCCCACTGCACTGTCCCCTCTGTTCCTAGGAGCCCCCAACACAGGCACAGCTGGTGACGCAGAACAGGTGAGGAGGGAGGATGGGCTTTGCTGCAGCTCCTGGGGCGGGGACTGGAGGAGAAGGAGGGCACTGACTGGTCCTGGGCGCCCTCCCCAGACCCTTCGTCGGAGCAGCTCCTTTTCCAAGATCCGGGAGTCGCTAAGGCGTGGAAGTGAGAAGCTGGTCTCCCGTCTCCGAGGCGAGGGGGTGGCAGGGGCAGCCGGGTGAGTGTCTGATCCGAGCAGGAAGCTTCTGCAACCCACCCAACTCCGTCCTGTTCCAGAACCTTCCACGGTTCCCCTCTCCTACCCATACAGTCACATCCGGTGCCCGGCAGGTCTTGCCCGGAGTGGGAGGCAGACACTCGGGGGACTCACCGTGCCACCCTCTCTTCACAGGATGAAGAGAGCCCTGTCGCTCAACATGCTAGACGTGGATGTTCCAAAGGCTGCTGGGCTCCAGGTGAAAGGGGCTGGGGGGCACGCTGGCAGGTCCAGAGGGAGGCGTGGGCAGGGCCAGGCTGGTGTGGGAACGGACCCAAGAACAGAAGGGCCAGGGGAGGGGTGGGCGGGTCCTGCCCCTTGCCCACCCCTCCCCTGCGCCTGTCCGCAGTTCCCCAGTCAGCACCCGGGCGAGGTCTCGCGGACCCTCAGCACCAACACCCAGGACCTGGGCCCCCACTGAAGGTGACAGGACTGCGTGGCTGCAGCTTCTCAGGAAGAATGGGGAAGGGGTGAGGGGATGGCCTTTCATCTCCCCAAGTTGCTCCCCACCTCTTGGGGGCACCCACGGTATGGGGCTCCCCATTCTCCTCCTCTGATTAAAGGCTGTAGATCTGGAAGCCAGGAATGTCTGCCTGAGGTTTCCTGTGAGGACCTGAGGCCACCTCCGAGCCGCTGGGCCCCAGGGCCAGGTGAGCCCCCGGAGTCACCGCACACAGCTACGGCCCTGTCCGCACCTTGAGCTACAGCTGCTGGGCAATCTGCTCTATCCTCCGCAGCGTCTCCTCGGATTCCAGCTGCTCCCGGCTGAGCAGGGACAGGCCCAGCTGGTCCTCCTGGAGGGGGGGAGAGGAGTCAGCTCCGGGGTGGGCCAGACGACTGTAGCGCGTCCCCACAGGCCCTCCCTGGGACAGTGGGGGCCAAGGGGCAGAATGTTTAGAAACACCCATCGAATGGGGAACATCCCCCTGGAAGCCAGGCCTGAGGAGGGAGAGGGAAGCCAGCTGTGGGCACACACACCCCTGTGTTGAGGGCAGGCCCCCTCTAGCTCACCCGATGGAATGGCTGAGCCATCTGCCTCAGGAAGTACTTGGCAACCTGGACTCCCTCATCCACAGTCAGGTTGAGGTTGGCGTCGGTGAGGTGCTCCTGGATCCAGCGGGGCAGTTTCCCGCGCTTGTCTGCCCGGGCAAACCGCTTTCAGCAGAAGGGCGAGGGAGAGAGGGAAGACATCAGGCCCCCAGTGCGGGGGGCGGAGCCCAGGCCTCCTTCCCCATCTAGAAAAGGGGGACAGCCTGGTAGGCAGAGGCCCCGGCACCCGCACCTTATCGGCAAAGACCATGAGGCCGTAGTCTGTCTTGCCCCGGATGGCCCGGCCCACGCACTGGGCCGCATGGCGCATGGCGTCGAAGGTGAGAAAGTCGTTCTCTCGGATCTGGAACTGGTCCCGCAGGTACTCCAGCCGCGCCTGCCCGAGAGAAGAGAGCAGAGCCGTCCCTCCTGCCCCTCCCACATGCCAGCCCAGGCCCAGTCCCTCCGAGCGGCCCCCGGGGCTGCTCACCTTGAGGATGCGGCTCTGCGTGTAGACGTAGGGGACGCCGAACATGATGACTGCGCGCCCGTAATGGTGCACTGGGGGGGCGAGCACAGGAGGGGGTCCGGAGAGAGGGGGAGATCAGGCTGAGGGGGGGGGTGGTCCGCTGGGGGAAACAGCCAGAGCCCCATGCAGGCACCTGGGGATGGGGAGAGCCTGGCCCACTCACCAAAGTCGATTCCCTCGGACACTTTGCCCCGGGCCACGGACAGCAGGATGGCTCCACGGCCATTCTCACAGGCCTGGGGAGGGGAGGCCGAGACAAGTGCTAGGTCCCCCAGAGCTGCGTCCTCCGGGCCCCCTGTGTGCAGTCTCCTGGCCCTCCCCCTGCCCCCCCCCCCGGCGCCCATGCCCACCTCCTGGTACTTCTCCAGGGCGACGCTGGTCTCGGCCCCATCTTGTGTCTCAATGAAGAGGAGCTTATTCCTCTGGATGTTTTCAAGAATGCCCTGGGAAGGACAGCAGGCAGGTCAGGCTGTGGGTTGGCAGGAAGCGGCTTAAGGCACAGGCATCCTGGCTCCGGTCAACTCTGCCCCAGTTCCTGTGCGGCCACCCGCTTCGGTCCCAGGGTCCCAGCGGCCAGCAGAGACTCGGCGGGGGCTGGGGGGGGGGGGTTGCGGGCCGGTCTCACTCCTGAAGGAAAGCTCTGTGATTCCAGGCACAGAACCCATCCCCGCACCCCATCTTTCGGGCAAGTGGGGCAGGCATATGGCCCAAGATGGCCCATTGGGACACTCCGCCCCCCCAGCTGGTGCTTAGTGGAGGGGCTGATGTAGGCCAGGCCGGGGCTGCCCAGAGATTTCCGTGACACTGCACTAGCTTTGTGACAGCAACCAAGGACAGACGCAGGGACAGACCGGTGTGACAGAATGGAGCGTCCAGAAACACACTCGCACACCGATGGCTCACCCATACCATTCAGGGGGGACAGTGCTTTCCAGTGAATGGGGCTGCAGCAGCTGGAGTTCCACAGGGGGAGACAAAGAACCTCGACCCTGACCTTACACCACACACAAAGATGTGAGGTACCTCACAGACCAGATGTGAAAGCTAACCCGAGGCTTCTAGAAGAAACACAGGAGGTGATCTTCAGGACCTTGGGGCAGACAAAGCTTCCTTAAATAGGACATACAAGACTCAGGATGTGGACTTGGGTGGCCAGCAGCCATCTGAGGACAAGACCAAGGTCTTGACCAAGTGGACAAGGCTCCCCCCACCCCGCTCCCTGGAGTGTGGCTCAGCCAAGTTCTCTCATCTCACCCTAAAGAAGCGCCTGCTTTCACTACCCGAGAGCTGGGCCATGATGCACGAGAAGTGGAGAGGTCACGACGGCCCCCTGCCGGCCCCCCAGGGGGGGTGAGCCCCATTTCCAGAACACTCTGTGACCTCACCCCTGCACTGTCCCGCAGGGGCTCTTGAGTTTTTAACCTGGATGTGGGGGGAAGGCAGGGGGGACTAAGGTATACACAGTTTGTTCTGTGAACTGTTCGTATGTGTTTTATACACTGTCCTGTCACCTACGATACATGTCACCACTTAAAACACGAGACAAACGAAGCCAACACACAGGGAGAGAGCCGGGGGCTGAAAAGAGCGGAGCCCCCCCAGGGAGCGGGCGGCTGGGCGTACCTGCTCATACCAGGAGGCCACAGTGCTCTCCATGTACTGGTAGCTAGTGAAGAAGGCCACGATGCCGTCAGGGACCACGGCGGACATCTCCAGCAGGAGGTTCCCATAGTTCCGGATCACCGCTGGGGGCGGCGGGGGGGGGGGGGGGGGGGGCAGGGGGTGTGTGGAGGTCCCCCCCCCCCCCCATCAGAACTTTCCTATCTAATGCCCCGTCTTGAACTTGGGGTTCCTAGAAATCCCCGAGGCCACCTGGAGGGCTGTTCACACACATTCCACTTGTCTTTCCAGGCCCCTGGGAGGACCGCACCCCCCCCCCGCCCCTGGAGTTAGGTGTGACCATGTGACTTGCCCTGGCCAAGGAGTGCAGAAGCGGCCGTGGGTCACTTCCGGGTGAACACCTTTATGAGGCACAGCACCATTACCAGGATCCTTCCTGCCACCCCTCACCCTCGTAGTGACGCATCCAGTGGGGAAGGTCCCCAGGGGGAGGAGACACGGGGCAGGCGGCACATACTGTGAGCAAGAGGTAACCTCTGTGTAACCCCACTTGGACTCGGGGCTATGTGCCAGCTTGCTGCAGCCTGGCCTAGCCCACTGATCCACGCGCCCTCTCAGAACCCATGCAAGCCTAGCCCCACGAGCAGCATACCAATATCTTCCCGGGTCTCAAACTTGGAGCTGATGGCCACCTGGTCGTTGCCACGACCAATGATCTGCAGAGAGCGAGAGGCGTCACGCTAAGCAAACGGCAGCACCCACTGCTGGTGCCGGGCTCAGCTTCTTACAGACCCGAGGTCACGGACTGGGCTGTCGGCTCCCCTGTTATCTGCACGGCACGGGTGACGACCTCCGGCCCGGAGAAGGTGAGCTGCCTGCCCCAGGGCATGCGGCAAACCCGCGGCGGTGGCAGGACTGAGCCCGAGTCTGCGCACGCGGCTGACCAGCAAGCACGCGCTCCCGGCCCCGGCGTCCGGGCCCGGCACTTCCCGGAGAAAGCGTCTCACCACGACCTCGGCAGCCACCAGCCACGGGTGCGCCCCCCTCCCCCACCAGCAACTCCACAGACCACGGTGCAGGACGTGGCCGTCACCAGTCCCCAACCCGTGAAGGGCAATTCCAAAGGCCAAGAAACTCCAGACAGTTCACTTCGGCGCCAACTCCTCCAGTAGCAAAACCCGCCCTCACCTGAGTCTGTCCGGAGTCCTGCCTTAGCCGCCTTAGTCTGAAGTCCCAAAACATGCTCCTGCTGAACTAGGACTTCCACTGGCGGGAGCTGCCCCAACCCCGCTGGGAAGGCCACATAGCACACAGCATGTGCTTTGTTTTTTAGTCTGGAACATTCTCAATTCTAAAATACATCTGGCCCAAGGGATTCAGATAAGGGACGGAGGGCCCACGTTATGATGCCTGTTTTACAAAGGAGACTGAGGCAGAGCAGAAGGGTCGTCATCATCAAGGTCACGGCCAGAGGACAAACTAGGCAGAGCCCACGTTAACCAAGACGTTGACTGAGTGCCGACCGGCACCAGGCCCTGGGCCACATAAGCGTTTTATACCTGCCCTCTCACTATCCCCTCAACCACCTGAGAGGTCAGGGAGGCCGCATTCCCATTTTACAGATTAGAAACTGAGGCTTGGGGAGTCACATCCACAGGGAGAGGTACCATCCAGCCCCGATCTGTCTGAATCCAGAGTCTGTGCCCTCGGCTGTAACACTCTCCTGCCTCAACAGCAGGGGGGGGACAGAGGGAGGAAAGGCGGCACACCTCCCCTGGCCCAGCACCCACCCTCTCCCACGCACCATGGGGCAGAGGCAGACCCGGGCCAGCGTCATGGTGAAGGTTGCCAGGGTGACAGGATGGAAGTCCAGAATCTTGGGGTAGATGTCCAGTGGGGACAGGGTCTGCAGCAGGGACAGCAGGAGGGATCTTAGCAGAACTGGGCAGCAACCAGGAGCCTCACACTTGAGGGCTGGGCACTGGGGGCAGAGAAGGGTCCTCACCCCAGACGTGATGATGACAGACTGGAAGCGCTCGAACACAGGTTTGATGGCCAGTGAGGCGTCCATGCAGCTGTAGGAAGCAGACGAGGTGGTGAGGACCACGCTGCTGCCCGCGTGGTCCGTTCACACCCCCAACACTGGGTCGGGTCTCACCTGAAGTGCAGGATGGGGTTGGCAATGGTGGGGGTCCTGTCATCAAAGGGCTCGATGATGATGGTGAAACCTACAAGCGGGTGAGATTCCTGGTCACCAGTCGTTGCCACACCCACCCGGCCACTCTCTCCTGCCCCATTAGTGACTGGTGGGCCACAGTTCTCAAGCTTAAAACCCAGGCATCAGGAGTTCAAAGTACACCCCAACTGCCCGCTTCTCCCAGGGCTGACACCCACTCAGGGAGCATCATGAGCAGAGAGCACCAGTCACTCCTCAGACTCTCCCACACCGCGACTCAAGCCCAAGCCTGGAGCCCTCCGCCATGATCCTTGTATCTAAACCATCAGGAGGGTCAGCTCTGCTTCCAAAGCCTATCTGCAATCTGACCACTCTCCCCACCCCCTCCCCCACTATCAACTCTAGCCTGGACTATTGCAGTCACCTCCCTGGGCTTCCAGCTCCCAGCCCTGCTCCCAGCCCTGCTCCCTTCCCAGCAGCCAGAGACACCTGGTGAAATCCTGAGTCAGGTCATATCCCTGCCCTGCTCAGAAGCCCTGCACAGCTCCCCAGTCCCCTTCCAGAGTCCAAAATTATCTGTGAGACCCTGCCACACTGACCCATTTCCTCCTGGCTCATAGGCCACCTCCTGCCTAACTTTCAAAAACCACCAGGCTCACTCCACCCCACGGCCTTTGCGCTTGCTGGCCCCACAGCCTGAAAAGTTTCCCCAGGCAGCTGGTTCCATTTGGTCATTTGGAACTCAGCTCAAATGTCAGTGCCTCAGGCCTTCCTTGGCCACTGCAGGCATGCTCCAACATGGCAACATTTTTGTTTCTTGTGAAAACTATCCCTTTCTGGAATTATTTTGTTTGAGTCTTTGCTACCTGTCTTCCTCTCTGCAATGTAAGTTCCAGAGATCAGGAATAAGGTCCCTCCATGTTCCTGTCACTTCCTCAGTGTTAGGCCTGGCCCATTTTTTGAAAAAATAGGTGAATGAATGAATTCACATATTGTTTCACTTAATTAAAAACAAAAACAAAAACAAAAATGTCCTCTGTGCCCAGCCCTGTACTGGGGAAAACAGTGGGAACTAAGACAGTTCCGGCCCTGCCCTCTCAGGGCTCAAAGTCTGATGATGGGGACACAGTCCTGTCCCCAGAGAGTGACCACTCAAAGTAGACAGGGCTGGGACAGGGGAGCCAAGAGGAGGGGAGCTTGACCCAGCCTAGGGGTCAGGGCGGGCTTCCTGGAAGAAGGGACATCTTTAGCGAGGCAAGAACTGAAAAAGAGAAGGAGGTAAGTAGTTGGGCCCTGAGGAATATTGGGACAGATGTTCCAGGTAAAAGAACATGAAGTGTTGGTGAATGGGGAAGTGGGGAGGAGAAGAGAAAGCCAGTCCCAGAAGGAAGATGGGGTGGGGCAGGGGGATGGACACAGAAGGAAGCTTCTCATGGGACTCGCTGCTAACAGGTGCTGGGGTTGGGGGACAGCCTCTCCATCCTCTGGGCTGGTGCAGGGTGTCAGAAGTCCTGACCTGGTTTCCGGGATAGAGCAGTAATCGCCAGGGATCAGACTGAGCCCTTGGCCAGCTTAATGCTGAGGAGGGGAGGGAGCGCTGACCAGTGAAGCCTCAGGACCACTTCCCCTCTTCCTGGCACACTGGGTACCTGAGCACTGCACTCAGCTCCCTGCCCCCAACCCCAGGCACTGGGTCCCACCTCTCTCTCCAGCCCCTCTCCTTCTCCCATCGTGCCCCAGATCCC
>NW_023270718.1:2155338-2202159 GCF_011800145.1 Mirounga leonina
GGGGGGGGGGGGGGGGGGGGGGGGGGGGGGGGGGGGGCGGTGTTGCTTGCCGAGGCAGGAGCTTACCCTTGGCGTAGGTGCTGACGAGGGTGGCGAAGTTAGCCAGGAGGGTGAGGGGAGAGAAGTCGGCAAGGTCAGAGATCTCCAGGGTGTGCAGGAGGGAGCGGAGACGCTCGGCACAGAATCTGGTGCAGAGGCCAGGCAGGGTCAGGGGGGCGGTGGAGTGCCAACGGGACAGTGACCCGCCTCCGCCGTCAGCCCGCACACACGCCTTCCCAGGTGACTGGGTGCTTGGTGGGGACAGACTGGGGCTGTTTCAGTCACCCGTGACTCCACACTCTCCAACTGCACACACCGACCAGCGAGCAGACGCTCTAGTCACGTGGTCACACAATCTCATGCAGGTCCTTGGTCAAAGAGCACAGAGCAGGCGCTCAGGGAACATGACTGGCTAGGATCCCATCTTTGCCCTCACGAGTCCCTCACGAAGGAGGACAGACGACGCCACCCCGAGGGCCGCCCCACCCCGAGAGGCAGGGTGGCCAGGGCCTTCGGAGCCCTACAGGCCTGGCTTCACATGACTCCCCCACAAGGTGCTGTGTGACCCTGGGTGATGGCTTGCCGTCTCTAGGCCACACTGTCCTCATCTGTGGCCAGGGACGCCGTACTGAGACTCCACAAGATGCAGAAAGGCAAGTGCTTAGCTCATCATTGGTGCTCAAGACAGGGTGAGTTACTTCTACCACTGCTTTCTCATTTAACCACCACAGAAACCGGAGAGAGTAAAGGTGATGACCCCCTACCCATTCAACAGAGGAGGAAACGGAGATTCAGAAAGGACCTGTGACTTACCCAAAACAGCAAAGGAACAGTAGAGAAGGCCCCACCCCACTCCCAGGTCCACGCTCTGCTTGCTCTGTGCTGGGGAGACTGACCCACCCCACAGTCTGCCGGGGGGGGGGGGTGTTCCTGCCCTCAGACTTCCAGGGGACAGAGAGAAGCACCAGCAGGAGGAGACGGGGGTCCGGGGGATCCACGGCATTTTTACCCCCTCCCCAGCTCCCCCCCTGCTGGGTCTTGTCAGGAGCCCCGCTCCAGGACCACTCCCTCCTGTGCCACCATGGCTTGAGGTGGGAATTCCTGAGCTCTTACAAGTGCCCAGGCCCCCTGTGGGCCCTTCTGCCCTGCCCACCCCTGTGTCAGCAGTCCCTCCATCAAGCGCTCTTCAGGTAAGCCCTCTGAGGAAGCCACGTATCGGCTGCCAGTTTCCTGCCCAGCACAGGGACCCAGGAGCAGCTCAGAGGCGGCCCGTGGGTCGGCCATCACACGCGATCCCCCTACCTGGATCACTGACCCCCGATACCAGCAATGTGGTGGCCCCAGCCACGGAGGCCGAGGTTCAGGGAGAGGCCGAGGTTCAGGGAGGGCCCGGGGTCTGCCCCACGCCCCCGTGGGGACCCGACACCACCCCCCAGCCGCGTGGGGCCTCACCTGAGGGGCTTGCGCTGGATGCACACGCGTTGGGCCAGGCCGCTGAGGAAGGCGGGGGGGCTCTCCTGCACCACGTGCTGGACCCGCAGCCGCCACTTGACATACTCCAGCAGGCGCCGCAGGAAGCCCAGGAAGTGCTCGGCCGTGCGGATGGAGCCGGGCACAGCCTCTGCGGGACGAAGGCGTCAGCCACCACGGCGGCGCGGGCAGGGGACAGGGAGCGGGTGGCGGGGGGATGCGCGACTCACCCTGTAGCACCTCGTCAGGAAGCACGGGGTTGGCCAGGTGGGCGTCGGTCTCCCGGGCGGCACTGGCCTCCCGCAGCCCCTCCACCAGGCGGCAGTACTCTTCCCGCAGCCGCTGCTCATCGGTCTCCTTGATCCTGCGGGGGAGGGGGGCATGTGGGGGCGGGGGCGCGGGAACAGGGCTGGTGGCCCTGGGGGCAAGGCGGGCAGAAGAGGCGGGGGCCAGACGGCAGGGGCGGGTGGGCACCAGGTGGAGCGGACAGAGCCCCCACCTGAGCACCGTCTTCTGTAAGGTCTCCAGGTTGCCCTGGCAGCGGTCGAGGGTCCGGCGGGTGATGTTGACGCTCATGGAGTCGATGCAGACGTTGTCTAGAGAAGACAAGGGAGGAGGCCGGGCTCAGGCCACTGGAGCTGCTGGGGCGGGCGGAGGGCCCGGATTCACCGGCCGCCCGCGCTCCCGACTCACCGATATTGTGGGCCTCGTCAAAGACCACGACGGCCTTGCGGGCCAGCTCCTTAGACACCAGCTCTGCAATCTTGGGGTCCAAGAGGTAGTGGTAGCTGTAAACCACCACGTTGGCGTGCAGGATCTGGAGGCCAAGGAGGGCAGGGTTAGCCCAGCCTACCCGAGCGCACCCTGCCCTGCCACCCCCCACCCTGCACCCCACCGCGTCCGCCCTCCCAGGCCCACAGAGGTGAGGCGAGACAGACACGGGCAAGGGGCAGATAGAAGCTAACAGACAGACGGATGCGCAGGCAGGCGGGCTGTAGGTCGGCCCCCAGCAGCCTCCTCACCGAATAGCGGGCGAGGAAGTAGGGGCACCAGCCCTGGCGCCGTCCCAGGGTCTTCAGGTCATCCAGGTTGTAGATGCCAGCAGGGAGGGGCACCTGGCGCCCATGGACATCAAACTCCTGGGATGAGAGGGTACCTGCGGGTCAGGGAGGCTGGCTGCTGCAGCTCTCTTGCCCTCCCTCCCTCAGCCCAGTTGGCAGGTACCTCGTAGAAGCGGCAGTGGGGCAGGCTGGGGTCCTGCTGGTACTGCGCCCGCATGTACGAGGCCGTAAGGCTGTGGCATTTCCCGTCGACGTCTTTCCCAAAGCGCAGGGGCATCACCTGGGCGGGGGTGGGGGGGCAGGGACAGCTTAGTGCCAAGAAGCTCAACCATTCCTCAAACCCGGGGCTCTACACCTGCCAGCTAGGTGGGATAGGGGGCTGTCCTATTCCGTCTGGGGGGAGAATGAGGAAGTCTGGGGGAAACTTTTATTTTTTTATTTTTTTAAAGATTTTATTTATTTTTTGAGAGAGAGAGAATGAGACAGAGAGCACGAGAGGGAAGAGGGTCAGAAGGAGAAGCAGACTCCCCGCCGAGCAGTGAGCCCGATGTGGGACTCCAGGATCATGACCTGAGCCGAAGGCAGTCGCTCAACCAACTGAGCTACCCAGGCGCCCATGGGGGAAACTTTTAAGACACCTGAGAACTTAACCATGGTTGGGGGGATGGCGTGTAAGAGCAGTGCAACTGTTAGGCTCTTACAGCGATCTTGGGGTTATGAGTTCGAGCCCCATGTCAGGTACAGAAATTATATATATATATATATATATATATATATATGTATTTTTTAAGGATTTTATTTATTTGACAGAGAGACACAGTGAGAGAGGGAGCACAAGCAGGGAGAGTGGGAGAGGGAGAAGCAGGCTTCCTGCGGAGCAGGGAGTCCGATGCGGGGCTCGATCCCAGGACCCCGGGACCATGACCTGAGCCGAAGGCAGGCGCTTAACGACTGAGCCACCCAGGCGCCCCAGGTACAGAAATTATTTAAAAAATAAAATCTTGGGGCATCCGGATGGCTCAGTCGTTAAGCGTCTGCCTTCGGCTCAGGTCATGATCCCAGGGTCCTGGGATCGAGCCCCGCACTGGGCTCCCTGCTCCGCAGGAAGCCTGCTTCTCCCTCTCCCACTCTCCCTGCTTGTGCTCCCTCTCTCGCTGTGTCTCTCTGTCAAATAAATAAAATCCTTAAAAATAAATAAATAAAAATAAAAAATAAAATCTTAAATAAAGGGAAAAAAAAAGGGGGGATGCCTGGGTGGCTCAGTCGTTAAGCGTCTGCCTTCAGCTCAGGTCATGATCCCAGAGTGCTGGGATCAAGTCCCGTGTCGGGCTCCGGGCTCCTTGCTCAATGGGCTCCCACAAAGAACAAAGAACAAATTCATGGTTGCCAGAGGTGAGGGGGTAGGGGTGAAGGTGCTCAAAAGGTGCAAACTTCCAGTTATAAAATAAGTAAGTCCTAGGAATGTAACATACAACATGGAGACTCTAGTTCAAAATACCATATTGCATATTTGCAAGCTACTAACGGAGATCTTAAAAGTTCTCATTACAAGAAAAAAAATTGTTGTAACTACGTAAAGTGACAGATATTAACTAGACTTACCATGCTGATCATTTTGCAATATACACAAATACCGAATCATTATACTGTACACCTGAAACTGTTATGTCAATTTTACTTAAAAAAAAAAAAAAATTAAGTTTTGAATAATCTTTAGCATGTAGATTAAGAATAACTGCTTAGGGGCGCCTGGGTGGCTCAGGTGGTTAAGTGTCTGCCTTCAGCTCAGGTCATGATCCTGGAGTCCCGGGATCGAGCCCCACATCGGGCTCCTGGCTCAGCCAGGAGTCTGCTTCTCCCTCTCCCTCTGCCTCTCCCACTGCTCATGCTCTCTATCTCTGTGTCTCAAATGAATAAATAAAATCTTTAAAAAAAAAAAAAAAAAAAGAATAACTGCTTTATCTTTGCAAACACTAAAACACCCAGAAACTTGGCCAGTCTAAAAATCAGGGGAGGTTCTTTTTTTTTTTTTTTTTAAATAAATCTATTTTTATTTATTTATGAAAGAAAGAGAGAGAGAAAGCGCACACAAGTGGGGGGAGGGGCAGAGGGAGAGGGAGAAATAGACTCTTGCTGAGAGGGAGCCCGATGCGGGGCTCGATCCCAGGACCCTGGGATCATGACCTGAGCAGAAGGCAGACGCTTAACGACTGAGCCACCCAGGTGCCCCAAGAACAACAGTTTTGTAACATAATTTAATAATAATATTCTACATGTCATATGTTATTATATATATCATGATGATTTCTAATGTTTTAGTATTTTGTACGTGCTAAGGGCCGTACACTACATTATCTCGCCTAATCTTTTTTTAATGATTGAGATACAATGGACTTATAATACTCTATTAGTTTCAGGGGTACAACATAATGATCTGATACTTGTAAATACTGCAAAATGACCACCACAGTAAGTCTAATTAATATCCATCACCACACAGTTACAATTTTTCTTTTCTATCTCCTTAAGTAAGCTCTACACCCAACGTGGGGCTTGAACTCATAACCGGGAGATGAAGCATCGCATGCTCTACAGACTGAGCCAGCCAGGTGCCTCTCTTAGTGACTTTCAAATAGACAATACGGTATTATTAATTATAGTCACCATGCTGCACATTACATCCCCGTGACCTATTTGTTTTATAACTGAAGTCTGTACATTTTGACCCCCTTTGCCCATCTCACCCACCCTCTCCCCCCCTTGCCCAATCGGATCAACTGTATGAAGCCAATAATTAATTACCCTCATTTTACAGAAAGGAAGACTGAAGCCCCACTGTAAAAATCACCTATCCAAGAACACATGACTATTAACTTTCAAAGCCAGGAAACCTGACCTGCCAGACTCCAGGAACTGCCTTTTAACCTCTCAGGCTAGGGAGAAGGTGTGTTTGGGCCGCCTCATCAGAAGTCAGAATTTGATGCATGAGAAGTCTGCAAGTGGTCCCTGCCTGTCTCCCTGAGAGGTCTGGTTTGGGGATCTAGGACTGGTCGGATGGAAGTTTCCTCAATCCTGAGGCTTGGGGGCAAGGGGAGAAATGGGCACGCACCTCAGGATGAATACACAGGTTCTTTCGGGAGCTCAGAGCCAGCCCCAAAAATGGTAGCTTCTCACCCTCCTGCTTCTCATAGAAGTTGAGCAACTTTCGCAGCTCTTCGATCACCTGTTCTCGTCGAGGAAGGAGGGGACTCCAGCATGAGACCCTGCCCAGCCTGGCCCAGCCCCTTCTCCAGCTTCCCCAACACCCCCCAAAGCTATGAGGGCAACCACCAGGGGGACCAACAAGTCCTGCGGGACTGGGGGAGCCCCAGGATTGGCCCTGGCTCACCTTCTCAATCTCAGGCACAGTCCTCGAGCAGTAGATGAGTTTAGTCACTTCCAGTGGATACGCCTGCCGGTGACAATGGGCTCAGCCCCCACTGGACCCCTTCCCTCTGCCCACCTCCGCAGGCCCAGGGGTCACTTACCCTCTGGTATGCCATGATCAGGGCCAACAGGGACACTGTCTTCCCAGTGCCTGAGGGCATCTCTAGGACTCCATGACCCTGCATGTTGAGATGAGAGAGACAGAACTTCAGGGACACAAACTCTGGGGACCACTCCCAGAATGCCACCATCTTGAAAATACCAGCACAACAGCAGTTAAAAGTCTAGGCCCCAAGGGCAGTGGGTTTGAACCCCACTTTTGCCACCTCTTTGTTGAGTGGTCTTAGGCAAGAGCCTTCATCCATCCGGCCTCAGTATCCTCATCTCTAAAACGGGCCTAGAGGGCGCCTGCCTGGCTCAGTCGGAAGAGCATGTGACTCTTGATCTCAGGATTGTGAGATCAAGCCCCACGTTGGCTGTAGAGATTATGTGTAAAAAAAAAAAAAAAAAAAAAAAAAAACCCACAAACTTTAAAAAAAATAAATAAAGTGGGCCTAATAAGCACCTCTTCAGATCATGACTGTGAGGACTAATGAGAAACTGGGGGTTAAATATTTAGCATAGTAACTGATACGTAGTGACCTGTTTTTTCTTTTAATTTAGCAAACACTTCCACAGCACTTCCTCTGTGCCTGGCACCCCTTCTAAAAGTGTCTTACTTATATCGGCGTTTCTCAACCTAGGCTCCACTGACATTTGGGGGGGGGGGGTCTGTCCTGTGCACTGCAGGATGTTTAGCAGCGCCCATGACCTCTACCTACCACTCACTAGCAGCCCCACTCCGCTAGTATGACAACCAGGAATGTCTCTGGACTCTGCCTCTGGGTGTCAAAAGCATCCCCACTTAAGAACTGCTGCCCTGGGGCGCCTGGGTGGCTCAGTCGTTAAGCGTCTGCCTTGGGCTCAGGTCATGATCCCAGGGTCCTGGGACTGAGCCCCGCATGGGGCTCCCTGCTCAGCGGGAAGCCTGCTTCGCCCTCTCCCACTCCCCCGCTTGTGTTCCCTCTCTCGCTGTGTCTCTGTCAAATAAATAAATAAAATCTTAAAAAAAAAAAAAAAAAAGCTGCTGCCTTACTTACCGAATTAACTCCCATAACCTTCACGTGAGCCTCTGAGAGTAGGCAATCATACTAAGCCCATTTTACAGAGGTGAAAACTGTGAAACAGGGAGATTAAGGGATTCGCCTAAGGGCACACAGCTGTGGGTCTAGGATTCCAACCCAGAGAGCCGGCTCCAAAGCAGCGCAGCCTTTGATAAACGTTAGGCGCTGCTGTTATGAACTATCCTTTCAGGTAACAGGAGGTTTGGGGGCGCCGGCTTCCCAAGGACCTCACACGCCTAACACCTCGCGGTCCAGCAATCTCCGTTCTTAGCCGCGCGGGCCGCTGTGCACCTGTCAGGTGGGAAGCGGCGGGCCGGGCCCACCCACCTTGGCGTCCAGCGTGCGCTTGAGCTCCAGCATGTACGAGAACTGCTCGGGGTAGATGTAGTCGTAAGGGAAGTAGACCAGCAGCCCGTCCACGTTGAGCCTGACGGCAGGGGGCGGTGGGTCAGTCCCCCGCCCCCGCAGCCCCTCTCCAGCCCCCACTCTCTCCTGCCGTCCGGCCGGGAGGGGTTACCTGCCGGCGCCGTCCCCACCGCCCCCGGGCGTCCCCCAGTTCCCCGGGAGCCTCGGGTCTCTTCGGCATCTCTTCGCTGACCATTCCCGTTCCCGCCCCGCGGGTCCCCGCGGTTCTCCTCACCCCACTCCTCCAGCACCCCCTCGCCCCGCCGGGGCCCCGGGCGCGCCCACTGGTCCCCCCACCTTTCAGACCCCACCCCCACCCCCAAGCCGGCCAGCGAACAGCGAACTCCGGAGCCCTTCTTACTTCATGGCGCCGGCCGCGGCGAGAAGCGGCGTCGACCCGCCTCCCTCATAAATATTCAGAGCGCAGGATCCGTGGGGAGTCCTCGTGGTGCCGCTCCACCTTTCTCACGACTCCATTGGCTGATCCCGCCCGTCACTCTACTGGGGCGCGGGACAATGCGCTTGCGCACGGCAATGCGGGGGCGGGCTCCCGGGAGAGGAGGCGTAGCTGGGGATCGCAGAGTACCGAGAACAGCACAAGAAGGAAGAGAACCGAGATAATCGATCCCATTCATTAGGATTTGGTCTTTCTGCATCTGCCCAGATCATCTAGCAGCGAATAGTCTAAAGGAACTAACAAGGAAATTGAGGACCCTTAGGAGCCCACGAGTTAGGAATGGCTTCGTCGCACTAGACTAACGTGCACCTCTAAAATGCCCGCTGTGTCCTAGACTTCTCTGGGATAAATAACTCCTCCCATTTAGAGAACCCCTACTGTTTGCCAGCTACTGTCCTCATCAGGCAGTAATGCAAAGGCATTGTGGCTTCGTGGCTAAGGTGTGGACTCTGGAACCAGAATGCCTGGGTCCAAATCCTGGCTCCACTGTCTACCAGCTCTGTGACCTCGGTCAAATTAACTTGTCATCTGCAATGTAGGAACAATTAGATTATTCACAATGTAGGGGCACCTGGCTGGCTCAGACGGTACAGCACCGGACTCTTGATCTCAGAGTCATGAGTTCAAGCCCCACATTGGTCCACAGAGCTTACATTAAAAAAAAAAAAAAAAGTAAAAACAAATATTAAAAAGATTACGATGTAGGGGCGCCTGGGTGGCTCAGTTGGTTAAGCGACTGCCTTCGGCTCAGGTCATGATCCTGGAGTCCCGGAATCGAGTCCCCCATCGGGCTCCCTGCTCAGCGGGGAGTCTGCTTCTCCCTCTGACCCTCCCCCTCTCATGCTCTCTGTCTCTCATTCTCTCTGTCTCAAATAAATAAATAAAATCTTAAAAAAAAAAAAAAAGAAAATGAAATTGGGTATTGGACTGACGTGAGCCAGTTGCATCGTAGTAAGCATTCTGCTACCTGCCTGACGTCCTTTCTCACTGTTCCCCCTGTCCCCAAGCCACTCCTCCCAGCCATACTGGCTTCCTGGCTCTTCCACGCAGGCACCAGACCTGCAGGAGCCAGCTCATCTGTACAACAAATTACCCCCAAGTGTAATGGTGGAGAACAACAGCATTTATTATCTCACGGTTTCTGTAGGTCAGGAATTGCACGCAGCTGCAGTCATCCCAGCTCATCTGGGAAACGATCGGCCGCTAAGCTCACCAGGTGGTTGCTGGCAAGATTCATTTCCTTGCTGGCTGTTGGCCAGGACCACCTGCGGGTCCCTGCCACAGGGGCACCTCTGAAGACAGCCCGCTTCATCCAATGGAGAAGCAAGAGGAGCTCAAGAGAGAGGCAAGGAAGATGGAAGTCACTGTCTTTTTTAATCTGATGTCAGAAGCGACAGCCCGGGAGCGCCTGGGTGGCTCAGTCGTTAAGCGTCTGCCTTCGGCTGGGGTCAAGATCTCGGGGTCCTGGGATCGAGCCCCGCATCGGGCTCCCTGCTCGGCGGTAAGCCTGCTTCTCCCTCTCCCGCTCCCCCTGCTTGTCGTTCCTGCTATCGCGGTCTCTCTAACAAATAAATAAAATCTTAAAAAAAAAAAAAAAAGAAGTGACAGCCCGTCACTTTTGCTGTATTCCATTTCTTAGAAAGCATCCTGGGGCACCTGGGTGGCTCAGTAGGTTGAGTGTCTGACTCTTGGTTTCAGCTTGGGTCCTGATCTCAGGGTCTCAGGGTCATGGGATGGAGCTTGGCATGCAGTCTGCTTGAGATTCTCTCTCTGCCCCTCTCCCCATTTGTGCTCTCTCTCTCAAAATACATTCAAAAAAATCTTTAAAAAAACAAAAACAAAAACACATCCCTACATCCAGCCCATGGGCAAGGGAAGGGGTTACTCAAGGGCATGAACACCAGGAGGGAGGGATGATTCAGACCCTTCTCCTCCAGGCCCCTGTGGCCGCTGGTCCCTCTGTCTGGAAGGCTTTTTCCCCAGATCTCTGCATGCCTTCCTCCCTCACCTCTCTCAAGCCTTCCATAAAGGTCCTTTCCTCAGCAAGACCTTCCCGACTACTCATTTAAATTGCATTACTCCCTGGGTAGACTGAGTAGTGGTCCCCAAAGATCTCCAGGCCCTGATCTCTGGAACCTGTGGACATTCCTCTATATGGCAAAAGAGACTTTGCAGGTGTGATGAAGTCAAGGCGCTTGAGATATCCTGGTGTGCCCTAAGTGTAATCACAGATGTCTTTATAAGGGGGGAGAGCCAACGGTGGGACAGAGGCAACGTAACAGCATCAAGATGCTACACTGCAGGCTCTGAGGATGGAGGAAGGGGGCAGAGCCAAAGAATACAAGGAACACAGCTTGTATTCTGAAAAAGGCAAGGAAATGGATTTTCCCGCAGAGCCTCCGGGAGCGCAGCCCTGCCAACACCTGGATTTCAGCCGGTGAAACTGATTTTGGACTTCTGACCTTCAGAACTGTATGAAAATAAATGTGTGTTGTTTTAAGCCACTGAGTTGGGGGTCATTTGTTACAGGAGCCACAGGAAATGAATATACCTCCCAATCAGGTGCAAGAATATATCTGCCTCACCTGATTTGGGTTTTTTCCATAACAATGATCAGCACCTGAGATATTACTTTTGTGCTTATTATTCTATTTATCGTCTGACTCTTTCACTAGAATATCAGCTAATATCTAGTATCACGGTCATTTTATAACTGTTTATTAGGGACAATTTCAAATGGACACAAAAGTTGAGAGAACCGTATGAAGACCCACATCCACCAAGCTTCATTGTCAAATGTGGACTGATCCTGCTTCATCTACACCCACATCACTCCCCCAGTCAACATTTTGAGGCAAATCCCAGACACCATATCATTTTATGATAGGTATTTCATAATAAATCTCTAAAAGTAAAGACTCCGTAAAAACATCACCACTCTATCATTAGCACACCTCCAACCAAAGTAGTAATCACTGATTAATTTCATTCAAAGGTCCAGACGGTGTTTGAATTCGAGGGCAGGGACTCCTGTCTCGTTTACTTCTTCTCCTTTGCTGTCTTATGTGGGCAAAAAGGACTTTGCAAACATGATTAAGTTTAAGGATCCTGAGATGGGGAGATCATCCTGGATTATCTGGTGGGACCTGTGTAAGCACAAGAGTCCCTATAAGTTAAAGAGGGAGTTAGGAGCCACGAGCCAAGGAATGCAGGCAACTTCTAGTAGCTGGAGAAGGCAAGGCGAGAGCTTCTTCCTTAGAGTTTCTAGAAGGGAGCTCAGCCCTGCCACCGCCTCCATGTTAGTTCCATGAGACCCATTTCAAATGCCTGACCTCCAGACTGTAAGATGATACATTTGTATTGTTGAAGCTTCCAAGCTTGTGATACTTTGTTATAGCAGTAATGGGAAACTAACACAGATTTTGCTCCTGGAAGCTGGGTGTCAATGCAACAAACACCTAAACATGTGGATTTGGAACTGGGCAATGGGCAGAGGCTGGAAGAATGTTGAGAAGATAATAGGAAAAGCCGCGATTGCCTTGAACAGACTGTTAGTAGAAGTATGGATGTTAACAATTCTGCTGGTGGGGACTCGGCAGGAAGTGAGGAGCAAGGTAGAGAAAACCTGTATCATCTCAGAGAATACCTAACTCATCATAAACAGACCGTTGGTAGAAATGCAGGCAGCCTCTAGAAACTGGAAAAGGAGGGCGCCTGGGTGGCTTAGTGGGTTAAGCGTCTGCCTTCAGCTCAGGTCATGATCTCAGGGTCATGGGATTGAGCCCCGCATCGGACTCCCCGCTCAGCGCAGAGTCTGCTTGTCCCTCTACCTCTGCTCCTTCCTGGGCTCACACTCTCCCCGCCCCTAAAATAAATAAATAAAACCTTAAAAAATAAATAAAATGCCAAGCCATGCGCAGAGCTGCTCCTTCCTTCCCTCTCTAATTATGCGGTAGTTTTCATGGATTTCTGGCCAGATGTCACAGATGAAGGCCAAGAAGTTATCCAGGATTTCATCCCTGTTCTGCTGGAAGTAGGTCTGGAGGATGGTCATCTTCTCCTGTGTCTCCTTCTCCACTCCACAGTACAGCTTCCTTGGCCTTGAACTTCTCTCTTTGCAGGCAGTACTGTTCAGTTTCAGTCTGAGCTTCTTTGGTCTGCTTCAGCCTCCAGTTCTTTTGCTTGCAGGCCTCTGACACCTTCTCAGCCTCCCAATTCTCAGCCTACAGCAGTTGCTAGATACCCTGCCACTGGCTGGTCATGCTGGCAGCCACTCAGAGGCCAAGGTGAGGGGCCTAAATTGGCTCAATCACCCCCTCAGGTCCCCATTTCTGATTTCTGACCCCAAGAATTACAAGATAATAAATCTGTGTTATTTAAGCTACCATGTTCCTGGTAATTTGATAAGGCAATAATTGGAAACTAACATACCTCTGCTGTGAAAAAGAGTGATCAGACTGAATAAAGAAGCCCAGAAGAAACAAACATTATACAGAAAAAAACAAGAAAGCTTACAAAAGAATCACAAAACACCTGTAACTAAATACTTTGTGAAATACTTTGCAAGATAACACTAAATATCTGCATTTATAAAGTAAGGGCTGGAGGGTATGCCAAGAATGAATAATTAAGTAACAAGAAAGGTTCTTGGGAATTCAAAATTACAGATGACACTTAAATTTTAAGAGAAGGATTAAAGTCTAGGGAATCTAGAAAGTAAGGGGAAATTGACAAAGGACTGGAAAATAGTAGTGAAAACATAAGAAAATTGAAGGCTGAACTCAGCAGGTCCAACATCCAAATAATGAAGATTCCAGAAAAAAGGCAAGAAAATGAAGGGGAAGAAATCAGCACAGAAATATATAAGAAAATTTCCTGGAACCAAAGGGTAGGACTCTCCAGATCGAAAGGACAGACTTAAGGTCAGAATGACTAATGAATAAAGACTACAGTAAGGCGGGCGCCTGGGTGGCTCAGTTGGTTAAGCGACTGCCTTCGGCTCAGGTCATGATCCTGGAGTCCCGGGATTGAGTCCCGCATCGGGCTCCCTGCTCAGCAGGGAGTCTGCTTCTCCCTCTGACCCTTCCCCCTCTCATGCTCTCTCTCTATCTCATTCTCTCTCTCAAATAAATAAATAAAATCTTTAAAAAAAGAAAAGAAAAAGACTACAGTAAGGCATATGAATGAATTTTCAGACCCAGAGAAAAAGGGAAGATTCCAAAATCCTCCAGAAAAAAAAGCCAAAAGGCCAAAAAGCTAAAAAAAAAAAAAAGGCAAGCTACTTAAAAAAAAGTCAAGAGGCACCTGGGTGGCTTGGTTAAGTGTCCAACTCTTGATACTGGCTCAGGTCATGAGATCAAGCCCCACGCCAGGCTCCACGCTGAGTGTGGAGTCTATTTGAGACCCCCATCCACCCTCAGGCACACACGTTCTCTCCCTTAAAAAAAAAAAAGTCAAATACAAGTTCAAAGGAAAGGAAAGGGAGAATGGAAACAAATCTAAGGGAAAAAAACAGCTTTCTCTTGTTCTCTAAACTTGCATTTCGGGCGCCTGGGTGGCTCAGTTGGTTAAGCGACTGCCTTCGGCTCAGGTCATGATCCCGGAGTCCGGGGATCGAGTCCCACATCGGACTCCCTGCTCAGCGGGGAGTCTGCTTCTCCCTCTAACCCTACCCCCTCTTGCGCTCTCTCTCTCACTCTCTCTCTTTAATAAATAAATTTTAAAAATCTTTAAAAAAAATGTTTTAAATAAATAAATTTGCATTCCAACTCAGGGTGCAAACAGATTTGAATGAAAAAGGATACATATATTTCCAACCTAGAACTTTATACCCCACCCAAACTATAATAAAGTGGGAGGGTAGAATGAAGCTATATTTAGTTTTTAAGAACCCAAAAATATTTACCTCTTCTTCACCCTTTTAAGAGAACAACTGGAGGATGTGCTCCACCAAAATGAAGAGTCAACCAAGTAAGACAAAGACATGGGATCCAGGAAATAGTGTCCAACTCGGGGATATCCCAGGAAAGCTTAGCACAGGCCTAGAGAGCAGCAGGCCCAGATTAAAGTAAGAGAGAAGACTTCAAGAGGGAGGGAAAAAAAGAAACAAAGCTTGTGAACTGATAGGAGTATGGATGATCCCATGGAACATTTGAAAAATACATATAAAATTAAGCATGTGACAAAGGTAATTATTAATTCTCAAAAATTTGGAAGTTTGTATGAGAAAGAAAATGCTAGTATATTACAAGGCTCTACAGTAAAAACATTTACGTATCACACTGTAAAAACTATTGACTGATATAAAAATTATGACATGATTTCATTGGGAGAGGGAAAGTGGTGGCTGCATGAGCTCAAGCATCAGTAGAGAATGTCTACAATTGGCTATCAAGAAATAGCAGGTCAGGGGCACCTGGGTGGCTCAGTCATTTAGCATCTGCCTTCGGCTGAGGTCATGATCCCAGGGTCCTGGGATCGGGCCCCACATAGGGCTCCCTGCTCCGCGGGAAGCCTGCTTCTCCCTCTCCCACTCCCCTTGCTTGTGTTCCCTCTCTCGCCGTGTCTCTGTCAAATAAATAAAATCTTAAAAAAAAAAAAAAAGAAAGAAATACACAGAGGAGATATATGCCTGTGCTTTACCAAAAATCAGTTTACACAATAAAGAAGTGGGGCAGAAGCAAAGGAAAGTCACTCTTCAGGGTCATACCCTCAACAAGGCCACCTGGATTTCAGGAAGATAAAGCCTTGTCCAAGACGGTCTCCCAATCCATGATTTCAACACACACGAGGAAAAAATCCACCATGAGTGAGAACCAGCAGACACAGCAAATTATAAAAGTAGATGGCCCCAAACTTCAGATGATAGAATTATCATACATATACTATAAGATAAGCTTAAAATGTTTAAAGACATAAAGAATCCAAAACATGAAAAAAGATCAAGACACTACCAAAAAAACAAAAAACTCTCCTCCCATAAAAAAAAAAACACACAAAAAACAGGTGTGTTTGCAAGAGGAAGTATTGGATTTACATGACAGAAATCCCTTAGAAAGGGGCTTCCTTAAAACTGGTTTGTCGTGGGGCGCCTGGGTGGCTCAGTTGGTTAAGCGACTGCTTTCGGCTCAGGTCATGATCCTGGAGTCCCTGGATCGAGTCCCGCATCAGGCTCCCTGCTCGGCGGGGAGTCTGCTTCTCCCTCTGACCCTCCCCCCTCTCATGCTCTCTCTCTATCTCATTCTCTCTCTCAAATAAATAAATAAAATCTTTAAAAAAAAAAAACTGGTTTGTCGAACTCCGAACTCATAAGGGTGACGAGCACTTATTAGGTCAGAGGGGGATCCAAAGAGAGGGAAGTCAATTTTGGTGCAAACTACCTTTATTTATAAGGGAAAGTGTCCCCATTTGGTTATAAAACCAGCACTGGGTGAAGGCACTTGACTGGGGAGAGCTGGGAGACCAGTGTGTCTCACCCAGCCCTGGAGAGATGGGGGCAGAGGTGACTCCCAGGGAAATCCAGTGGAGGTGACACATCCCAGGCTCCCCTAGGATGGTGTGTTGGCTTGTTTTGAAGGGGTGGGAGGGGTTGGCAGTAGGAGTGGGAGGCACTTTGGACGGGATCTGATTTGGCAAATGGAGGAAGATGGGGGGAGTCTCTTGCCTCCAATGATTCCCAGCTTCAAGGTGATCTCCCATGGCTAAGGCAGTTTCTAAATGCAAGGCTGAGCTTCTCCTTCTCCTTGGGCTTCCAGGGAAGCAGAGAGCTGGAGGTGAGGACCCCAACCCTGTAGGCTTGGGGCCCAAGGAGATGCAGCAGTTACTGAGGGAGAGGTCTGGGGCAAAGGCAAGGCTGCTCCCTCCTGCCTCCCTTGGCAACGTCCTTCTGTGCAGCTAGACCTTATTCCTCTGAGTCTTCACCCTGGGAAAGAGCTGAGGGAAGGCAGGATCTTTAGACGCCAGGAACTCTCACTCTTTCATCCCACCCCCAACTTTAATGGAGTCACCTAATCCACCCCCAAATAGGTGGGCTGTTTCCATCCTCCCCTCCCTTCCTAACAGACTCCTTCAGCTGACTCCCAAATCACTCCAGAATCCCCAAGGCCCCTGTCACAACCAAGCACCACATGGAGCCTTAGACTCAGCAGCCCAGTTGATGAAATTGAGTTTTCCAAGTCTTCCATACTGCCATGAAAGAAACACCTGCTTCTCCCTACCACCATGACTGTCTCGTTGAGACCCACCGCCGCCCATCCCCAAACTAAAAGAATCTTCTCCCCTAGGAATATAATGGGATCTTCTGGTCTCTTCCCTTAACCTAGTACAACCTCCCTCAATTCTACCATCATTTTAATAATGGATTCCTCCTCTCCCTGCCCCCTGCAGTGTAACATAGGTTCCTCACCACTACACCAGTAATACACAATTCTTTAACTTCCCCTCGGTTACTAAAATGGGATTCTTCACGGCTTCCCTTGGCTAAAATACATTCTTCCTTGCTTCCCCAGTAATATAACTAGGGATGATAAAAAATATTTGACTGAGCATGAACCCATCAAATAACTAGTAAGGCAGTGAGTTCCCCACAAAGTACCACCAGGAAGGGGCTCTTTCTCCCCCAACTGTAAGGTCCTCATCTCCCCACAACCCATAATGGATTCTTCTGACCTCCCTTTCCCCCAGTGTGGACTGTCCCTTTTGCTCCTCTTTTTCCCAGAATCAACCCCTTTCCCCAAATAGCCCCAGGACGCTGTTACAATATATATCTCTTCCAGGCTCACCCCGAAGTAGTTACGGGGTACATAGCCCTCCTGGCCATGTAGAGAGGCCCACCACCAGTCCGTCTCCTCGGGTCCGTCCCTCCGCAGCACGGTGACTGACTCGCCCTCGCGGAAGGACAGCTCGTCCCCAAACTCCGCGCTGTAGTCCCAGAGGGCATACACCACCCCGTTGTGCATCAGCCCCATGCTCTGCTCCACATCTGAAACATAAACGGGCAGAGATTCTGAACACCCGGTTGGGGGTGGGGGGTGGAGGGGTTAGAACACTCAGGGACACAAGACACGCTGAGGACAGGGACAGGCCCTGGGATGTGGCATCCCGCCCACACATACACACAGCTGAGGGATGAGCCACCTGCAAAGGTGTGTACCCCTGTCTGGAGAGGGGTGCCAAAGCTGGAGTCACCTGCCAGGGACTGGCAGTCTCTGGAATTCGAGAACATCAGGGTGCATCAAACTTGGGCCTCCAACCCCCGAGGCAGGGTCAGTGGTCCCCATCCCCTCATGGACATCATCCAGTCCCTGTGTCACTCCCAGAGGTGCGGTCGGCTGCATACCGCCTCCCCCGGCCCCCCAAGCTGTACAGTTTCTAATCTCAACCCCTCCTTCCGATGGTACAGCCCTTCCCCCGCCTCCCCCTAAGTGCTCCCCCCTCCCCCTTCCCAGATGGTGAATCCACATTGCTTCCCCCTCCCCAAGTGACAAAATCTCCAGAGGATGCAATAACTTCTCCAGAGGGTACAGCCCATCCCCCACCCCCGCCCCGTTAAGTGGTAATATTTCCATCAAGAATTTAGCCCCTCCCCCTTCCAAATGGTACAGTCCACCCTGTTCCCTCTCTCCAGTGGTTTTAGTCCACCGGGTTCCGGTTCCTGCTCCCTTCCCAGCCAGGTCGGGTGTCCAACCTCTACTTGACCCTCACAGAACTCTCCATGTCGGAGGCAGACAGAACAGTCCAAGCTCCACATCTCATAGGCTCCCCCTCCCTGTACAAATGTGTAAGGGCCCAATGCCCCTCCCCGAAGCTTACAGTCTATTTCGTGCCCCAGTGGTGCAGTCCCTGTCTACCCCTGCTCACCCAGAAGCCCCAAGGCTCTCGTCCAGTTCCTGCCATTAGGTGGCACAGCAGGCTCTTGTGTGGCCCTAGAACATTGTCCCCCCCACCGCGATCCTAGAGCCTAACTCACTCCAGCTCTGTGATGTTCCTAACCCCACCCTATGATACAGTTTGCCCACCCACCCCAGGTGTGTAATACGGACAAGCCCTTGGTACAGGCTACCTACTTCCTCCCATCACCTGGTTAGGTGATCTGCTCCCTCCCCCCATAAGGGAAGCCTCGTGTATCCCCTCAAGTGGAAGAGTCCCCAAGCCCCTCCCCAGAAGCCATGGCCTGCTACCCTGCCAGGTGTGTGGCCCTGTGTCTCCCACACGGAGCACGGCCCACCTGCCCAGCCCTATGCCCGGTAAGTGCTATCAATGGAACGGCCAACTCCCCACGCCCGCAGGTGAGAAAGCAGGGGAACAGTGCAATCTCCCAAGACCTCTCTTCTCCCTACAGGTGTCCAGTTTGCATGGCACAGTGCCCGTTCCCCCCATCCCTCGAGGTCGGCAGTCTGCTCACCCCACACAGCCCGCTTGCACCTGCCAGCTGGGACGCCCTGTCCCCCTCCCCCGCAGGTGGTCCATCCCGCCGCCCTTCCTCTGTGATCCTGCCACTTGATTGGTACAGCCCCCGCGTCCTCTCTCCCGCGACCCGCAATCTGCCGCCTCCCTCTCCGCAACTGCCAGCTGGGCGGCCCAGTCCCCACGACCTCCTCCCTCCCCCAGAGGCGTGCCTCGCACCTGCCAGGTAAGTGGCGCAGTCAGCGTAACCCTCACGGTAGGGGTCGCACTTCTCGATGGCGGTGGCTCCGTCACTGAGCGTGGTGGCGAAGATTGCTGCGCCATGCTGCACCAGCGCCGTGCAGATGGCCGTGTCGTTGCACGACGCCGCGCAGTGCAACGGTGTCCTAGGCGTGGAGGCGTGCGTGGGTGGCCGCGCATTCGCCCGCTGGTGCCCCGCCCCGCGCCCCGCCCCGCGCCCCGCCCCGCGCCCCGCCCCGCGCCCCGCCCCGCACGGGTCAGGGTCAGAGCTCACCAGCCGTGGCTGTCGGGGGAGTTGACGTTGGCGCCGGCCGCGATGAGGAAGTCCACGATGGGGTAATTGGCGCCGCAGATGGCGTTGTGCAGGGCGGTGATGCCCTCCTCGTTGGGCTGGCTCGGGTCGTTCATCTGGGTGGGAGGGGGACGCGGAGGCTCAGTCCCCAGCGGCGGCCATCCCGCGTCCGCCGCCACCCCCCGGCCCCCCGCGCCTGCCCTGCGCTTTGGCAGCGCGCACCTCCTTCACCGCCTGCTGCACCACGTCCAGCTCCCCGGTCAGCGCGGCGTCCAGCAGGAGCACAAGCGGGTTGAGGCGCGCGCGGCGGACCTTGCGCGGGGAGCCCGCCTTCCGCAGCACCGAGCGCATCTCCTGGGGGGACAGGGCAGGGGGTGGGGGTGGGCTTCAGTGACTTGGGGGGATCGTTAATATACCCATTACTTACAGAGGAAAACAGAGGTTCAGGGACCCGGCGGCAGCCGCCCCAGTTCAACCAACTAGGCAGAGGTAGGGCTGGGATTGGAAGGCAGGGAAGTACAGAGCCTGAGTCCAGACGGCCATGGGGAAGGGGATGCCTTAGTTCTATAGCCTTTGATTACTTACGACAGTCAGGGAATCTGGTGAGTATAGGATCTTGGCCCCTGAGACCTGAAAGGAACCTGATGAGTTGATGATTCATAGAAGCCAGATTATTCAACCCGTCCTCAGTCTTACTGTTTTTATAAAACATAAATACTGTGAAACACACACGACAAACTGTGATTCTATAAGGTGATTTCATTCTTCTGTTCTTGATTTCAAGATCCTGGATCTCAACATTTCCTGGCTCCAACTTTAGGAGGGCTTGGGAATAGGCATTTTGGGTGTCAGTACCTGGCCCCTGCTTCTTCTGGAATGTTAATTCCAGATGTATGGAATGAGATTATTTAGCCTATTATTCCTTGTGTTTTCTTTCTTTCTTTTTTAATTTCTTGTGTTTTCTTATTTTTGATGTTCATGGGTCCTCCTACCAGATTCATTTATTCGGAGCATGTAGCATTTTTGTGATTCTGGTCTTTGATGTCGATGATTTCAAGATCCCGGAATTTGAAGATCCCAAGAGCCACGGATTTCAAAATTCTCTGAGGTTCAGCTATTTCAAATTTCCAATATTGTTGTGAGTCCAGGAATGCTAAGTTATGCCATGTCAAATTGCTGAAGACCCAAGATGCTGCATTCCCAAGATTCTATGATTGGGAACTTTAATGTTTTATGGTTAGAATTTCATTCCGACAGATTGGAAGGAGATACTTAAAATGTTAATCATGGTTCTGAGTGCCGTGATTTTTGGCCTCTTTATTCTTTTTTTCTATTTCCTCCTAGTTACTATGGTGTTTGTGTATTCTTTTCTAGTGGAAAATGTTCATTTACAATACAATTCTGGTTGGCACAGTTGGTACAGCATGAGATTCTTGATCTTGGGGCTGTGAGTTCAAGCCCCATGATGGGTGTAGAGATTACTTAAAAAAAAATAATCTTTAAAAAAATAATAAAAGGGCACCTGGGTGGCTCAGTAGTTAAGCGTCTGCCTTCAGCTCAGGTCATGATCCCAGGGTCCTGGGATCAAGTCCCACATCGGGCTCCCTGCTCTGCAGGAAGCCTGCTTCTCCCTCTCCCACTCCCCCGGCTTGTGTTCCTGCTCTCACTGTGTCTCTCTCTGTCAAATAAATAAATAAATAAAATCTTTAAAAAATAATAATAATAATAAAACTTGGGCGCCTGGGTGGCTCAGTTGGTTAAGCGACTGCCTTTGGCTGAGGTCATGATCCTGGAGTCCCGGGATCGAGTCCCGCATCAGGCTCCCTGCTCAGCAGGGAGTCTGCTTCTCCCTCTGACCCTCCACCCTCTCATGCTCTCTCTATCTCATTCTCTCTCTCAAATAAATAAATAAAATCTTTAAAAAAAATAATAAAACAGAATTCTGTATTTCAACATATTAGTGCACTAATCTGTAATTTTCAGATTCAAATGAGAAGAGTCTTTAATTTTCAGTTTTGGTGACTTCACAGATCACTTAATAACCACAGTCGGTGTCACTAACTTTTAAATTCTAAGATCCTGTTCTTTGAAACTCCGGCTCTTCAGGATTCTGAAGGTTCACTGCTCTGAGACTGAGAACAGGATTTAATTCTTGAATTCTGTGAATTTTCAAGTTTCTTTATGGCCAGGACTTTGTGATTCTATAAGGTGATTTCATTCTTCTGTTCTTGATTTCAAGATCCTGGGTCTCAACATTTCCTGGCTCCAACTTTAGGAGGGCTTGGGAATAGGCATTTTGGGTGTCAGTACCTGGCCCCTGCTTCTTCCCTGGAAATTGTTCGCCTCTCTCCGTCCATCCACACCGAGAGAACAGGACTGTTCCATAGACACCACCCACCCCCAGCCAAGACACAGGGACTGGAGCAAGTTTAGAAGGCGACCACCCCCTGGTCAAATGCTAACAAGAATAATAGTGGTTAACAATTAAGCGCCAAGCACTATTCTGAGCACTATATTCATATACTTAATGTTCACAGCAATCCTATGGTTATTCTCATCCCCATTTTACAGATGAAGACACCGAGGCCCAGAGCGGCTAAGTGTCTTGCACAACAAGGTCGCACAGCTGATGCATGCCATGCAGCTGGGATATGAACCAGGCAGCCTAGTTCTGCAGCTGGTGCCCTTTATCACAACGCCCACAGCCTCAGAGGTCAGAGACTTGCTCTTGCAATTCTGAATGAAAGCAGCTCTGAACAGCACCAGGGGACACCATGGGCCTGAAGTGAGAGGTCATTTTGAGTCGCCACTTCTAGCCATGGCACAGGCTTGCTGAGGTCTGAGGGGAGGGAGCGATCCCCAGAGAAGGCGGACATGAGAGACCGTGCAGCAGCTGGGGAGAGAAATGGTGACTGTCTCGATTCAGGCAGGCTTTTCAGGTC
This sequence comes from Mirounga leonina, assembly GCF_011800145.1. NCBI lineage: Eukaryota > Metazoa > Chordata > Mammalia > Carnivora > Phocidae > Mirounga > Mirounga leonina. Next base: position 2,177,238 of record NW_023270718.1, read on the forward strand.
CTGGAAGAAACCCACTGACACACTCATTTCCGGGTGGTAAGACTCCAAGATTCCTGAAGAGATGCCCTTGAGGGCTGGTTATTGGGGGGGGCGGGCGGGGAGAGCAGAGAGAGTCTCTGTGTGGCCAAGACTTGTGAATGCCTCTCCCTAGACATTCTCCCTGTCTTCAGAACCCAGGCAACACCTAGATTAAAAAGACTACATTTCCCAGCCTCCCTTGCAGCCGGGTTCCTGACCCCTTGGAAGAGGCAGATGTGATGGGTGCAATTTCCAGGTCCTGTCCTAAAAGGGAAGGGGCGCTTCCATGTGCTAATAGAGCCCCGTGTGCTCCTGTATTACGTACCATGCTCTGCAGCTGCTCTGGTGGGCTGATCTGGGGCAGGGCCAGGGGTGGGATGAGAGCCGGTGGGGCAGGAGCAGGGGGCCCTGCCCTCGCTTCGGATCCCTCACTGATGGGCGACAGTTCGGGCTCAGGCCCCCCAGGCCCGCCGTGACGATGGAAGAGGCGGCTGATGATCTGCTGGTACTGCTTCTTGTGGGTGGGGGGCAGGGCTACCGCCGGGCTCTGCTCCATGGAGCCCCTCCGTTTGAGGGGCCGCGGTATCTCCGCCAGCACTCGCGCCACCTCCTCCAGCTCGGGCACTGACTGAGCCTCGGGGGGCAGTGCCGGCTGCAGCCTCGTGGGGCTCAGGGGCCGGGTTACGACGCCTTCATCTGCGTCACCAGCCTCCAGCACTGGCGGTAGCAGCCCCTCGAGCTCCGGCTCGGGCTCCAGCTCAGGGGGAGGCTTGGGCAGGCCTAGAAGGAACAAGGAACCCATCAGAGAATGGGTCCCTGGGAGAACCCCAAGACTCCCCTCTCCAAGTCCACAACTTCCTGACCCGTAGCCAGCATCCGATTTGCTGTGTGACCTCAGGGCAGTTCCTTGCTCTCTCTGTGCTACTTTCCATGGGCTGTGAATAATATATGATTGTGACGTCTCCCATTCATCAAGCACTTAGCACGTGCCTGCCTTACTGAATTCTCACCACTACCTTGTGAGGGAGCTACTGCTATCACTTCCTTATTACAGACAGGGAAGCTGAGCGTCAGAGAGGGGAAGTCAGTTGCCCAAAGCCAATGCGATTTGTACTCTGGTCCCCCTGACTTCTGAATCTTGTGCTCCTCCCATCAGATTGCCTTGACTTGCTGATATTCTTTTTTTAAAGATTTTATTTATTTCTTTGACAGAGAGAGACACAGCGAGAGAGGGAATACAAGCAGGGGGAGAGGGAGAGGGAGAAGCAGGCTTCCCGTGGAGCAGGGAGCCTGATGCGGGGCTCGATCCCAGGACCCTGAGATCATGATCTGAGCCGAAGGCAGACGCTTAACCAACGGAGCCACCCAGGTGCCCCACTTGCTGAGATTCTAAGAACTTCCTTGCCTACCCTCTCAGGCAGAATACTCTTGCTGGGGGGCGCCTGGGTGGCTCAGTCGTTAAGCACCTGCCTTCGGCTCAGGTCATGATCCCAGGCTTCTGGGATCGAGCCCCACATCGGGCTCCCTGCTCAGCAGGAAGCCTGCTTCTCCCTCTCCCACTCCCCCTGCTTGTGTTCCCTCTCTCACTGTGTCTCTGTCAAATAAATAAATAAAATCTTAAAAAAAAAAAAAAAAAAGAATACTCTTGCTGGGACTAGAGTCCTGGTGCCTGATGGTCTCTTGGTCTTATTTCTCTCTATCAGAGCTTCTAAAGCAGGTAAAAACAGTAATGATCACTCTCTACACAAGTTATTTCATTGAATGTTCCTCACAATCTATGAGGTAGATATTATTAATCTCTTTTCACAGATGACAAAACAGAAGTTCAGATAGGTTAGCTAATTTATCCTGAGTCATACAGCAAGTCAGCGGTGGAGAGGGGCTCAAAACCCATTTTGTTTTAACTCTAGGCCCTGTGCTGGTCTCACGCACACAAACATATTAATAATTGTTATAACCAATATAATAGCTATTGAGATCTTCCTACACGTCGGACCCTACTTCAACGACTTTATATGGATTAAATAATCTAATACCATAATCAGTAAGACGGGCTCTATCACCTTTTACACTCAAGGAAACTGAGGTCCAGAGAGGTTAAGTGACTTGTCCAAGGTCACACAGCATGGAGCCAGGCAGTCTGATTCAGGGTCCATGCTTAACCACCGTGCTATACCTAGCTCCTGAGCAAATTCCCAAGCTCCTGTAGCCTTGCTCTCTACAGGGACAATGTCTGGCTGTGATGGCTCCCCCAGCTGTTCTGGTCCCCAGCCATTTGTCCTCCCTCTAAGCAGCCCTCTGGGCCCCCCAGTGCTGACTCACCTTCGCTCACAGGGGGCCAAGTCTGTTGGGGAGGTTGCGGGGCAGGGGGTTGAGGCTGGGGAGGAAGCTGGGGCTGAGGGGGCAGCTGGGGCTGAGGAGGTGCCTGGGGCTGGGGAGGCAGCTTAGGTGGTGGTGCTCGGGAGAAGATGGGGGAGCCAGGGAGCATGGCCCTGCTGGCCCCATGCTCCCAGAAGGCATTCTGCAGCTTGAATATCATGCTGAGGGGGATGGGGCGCTGGCGCGGGGCACCGCGGGGCTGGGGGCTGGAAGGGGGCATGGGGATGCGGCTGACAGGCTGCCAGCTGCGGGGCAAAGTGCCTGATGGCCCCGCGGAGCCCAGCGATCTGCGGTAGCTGCCCACATCAGATCGCCTGTCGTTGGCCAGAGGCGAGACCTTGTAATTGCGGGGCAGAGTGGCGCTGGTGAGGTTGTCCTGGGGGAGAAAGAGGGAAGGAGGAAAGAAGGGGCTCAGGTGGGAGGAAGTTAGGCAGAGGGAATGATAAAGGAGGAGGGGGAAGGAGGTAAGGACAAAAGGTCAAGAAGGGAGAGAAGGTGAGGGAAACCAGAGGGAGTGAGGCAAAGGGAGTCAGGGAGGGGGTGGAAATCTAGGATAAAAAAGGAAGAGCCTGGGGTGGAGGGCACGGAGACTGGGGGTGCAGCCAGGAATGGGAGGTGGTCCTGACCGCACTGCCGGCCCCTGCCCACCAGCCTCCTCCCCAGCCACCCCTCACCTTGCTGGTGGCCCCCAGCCCATCCAGGCTGCTCTCTCTCCAGGGTAACAGCTGCAGGCCTGGCGAAGCAGGCCGCGAGAAGACGTCCAGGCCTGCGAGGCGGGAATCATTAGGGTCTGGGGGCTGCCTCTCCTGGCTCCCCCCCCCCCTGCCCCCAGCCTCCTACCACTCACGTTCGTAGCTCGCTGTCTGTGAAGGTTTCTTCTCGTATGCCACGTCCAGGTCAGACTCATTCCAGGCTTTGGGGGGCCGCCGGCGCAGCGTTAAGTCGTCTAGGGAGAGGTGGCGAATCGGGATGTACCGGGAGACTGGTCCCAGGCCTGCATCCTTCCCACCCCCCCAAAGGAGGCCCCCTCGTTCACCTTGAGCGCGCAGAGGTGGGGCGAAAGCGCTACCGCCCGCGCCCAGGAGGGGGCTCCCAAAGGCCACTGGCGCATCGTAGGCTGAAGTCTGGGGGCGTGGCGAGGGCCCGCGCTCGGGGAAGAAGGCCTGGGGCCCCTCGGCCAGGGGGCTGCCCCGCGGGGAACCAGCGCGGCCCAGGAAGTCGAAGGGCGTGGGGGGACCCTGCTGGCGGAGCGGGCCCGATCCGGGCCGCGGGGAGGGCGCACGGCCGAGGGAACTGCCTGTGCCATCGAAGGGGCGGGGCCGGGGCGAGGGCGCGCGGTCCAGGCTGCCGTAGGAATCCGGCTGCAGGTAGAGCGGGGTGCGCGGTGACGAGGGCCGGCCTTTAGGGGACAGCGGGCTGTAGGGGTACAAAGCTGGGGCGCTCTCGGAGCGTCCGAACGAGGTGTCTGCACCGTCGGTGGCCACCTTCCGGGGAGACCCGCGGCTGCTGAAGGGCTCGGGGACCGGGCTGGAGCTGTACCGGGACAACTGTGGGGAGGCCGGGACATTGAGGGGTCAAAGGAGACATTAGGAGGGGGGTTAGTAGATCAAAAGAGGTCATCGGAAGTTAACCTAGGGGAGTTGGACCGGGGCGGAGAGTCAGGCATAGGGAGCCCTGAAATCAGGGCTGAGGCTAGCCGGTACGGTGTCCTTCTGCCTCTTAGAAAAAGACCCTTTTCTTCCAAGGGTCCTGTGAGATGTCCATTTATACTGGTCCCCTCTTTCAAGTGCTCTTAAATAGCCCACGGCCTGTACAACCCAATGGGGCAGAACCCCAGGCAGAAAGAAGCTGGCTTTGGGGGCCAAGGTGGGGACCGAGGCGAGTAGGCTCACCCTAGGTGGGGCTCCAGCCTGTGAGCCGGGAGGCGTGGGCGAGTCTGACCACAGCGACTCCAGCTGTTTGGTCAGTTCGTCCACCTTGGCCGCCGCTGTGTCCAGCTCCATCTGCTTCAGGTCCATGTGCTTCATGGCCAGAGCTGGGCAGGTGGGAGTAGCGGTAAGGACCCGGGCCTCCGGGCAGCGCCCCGCCTCTACCCTTGAGGGCCTCTCCGGGGCAAGCCCCGCCCCCTACCCCAGCTCACACTGGAAGTTCAGGTCCAGAAGGTCCCTCGTGCTCTGGAATGCCTCGCTGTCCATGGTGCCGGCGGAAGCGGGGCGCCTGCGGAGGTGTGTGGGTGGGTGGGTGGGAAGCCTTCTCAGACCCCGCCCCCAGGGAACCAGGGGTCGTAGAGCAGACAGACAGAGCCTTGACTCTCCTAGCTCCTTCCAGTGGAAGCACTATGCCCCTCCACTTCCCTGGCTGGAAAATGCCCACTCCTTCAAATCCTCCTGGATGCCTCTGGACAATTCACTCTCTTTACGTAGCTCCTTGTCCGTCTTTCTAGGTCAGTCCTAATAAGCCTTGAATCACTCCTTCAACAATTATGCACTGATTACCTACTGTGTGCCAGGCATTTGGGGGAACAAAGGAGGCAAAAGTAACTATCAACTACTGAGTGCCTACTAGGGCCAGGAGACCCTATGCTAGATGTTAGGGATATCATTTCTTTTATGTTAGGGATCTTTTAATTTTTTTGAAGATTTTATGTATTTTTTAGAGAGAGAGAGCGAGCACACGTGCGCACAAGCAGGGGAAGCAGCAGAAGCAGAGGGAGAAGCAGGCTGCCAAGCAGGGAGGCCGACTTAGCACTCGACCCCGGGACCACTGGGATCATGACCTGAGCCAAAGGCAGATGCTTAACTGACTGAGCCACCCAGGGGCCCCACTAGGGATATATTTTTAAAAATAATAATTGTGTTGCCTACTGTGTGCCTGTGATAGTTGCTTGAGGGGATAATGAAATAAAATAACAACTATTAACTGAGGGGCCACGGCCTCCTAGAACTGTGCCAAAGGCTTGCATCCGATACCACATTTAATGGTCAAAGTCACAGTAGCAGGCAAAAAAATGGGGCTAAGAACTATTTGTTCAAGATCAGCTTGCAAGGAGTCGGCAGTATTAGGTTTCACACCTGGATCCAACTTGTTAGTCTAGGTCACCTCGACCAGACTTGGAAGAGTCCCAGAGGGCAGGGACCACTCAGCTTCCTCTCCCCAGAGTCGACCTTGTTCATGGGGACCCAGTGTTCACAGGAAGAACAGGGAGGTGGCTGGGGGTGGCTGGGCTGCTGTGGTCACTGGCTCAGTGGGAAGGAGCCAGGCCACAAGGAACCAGTCAAGCCAGCACCATCCCCATCCCCATGGTAGCCACCACGCCCGCCACCTCGGCCACCTCCCCAGGCTGCACCAACCGCTTAGCTTTGGAGGTGCAGGCGTGGGCAGCGGGGCAGCCTGGGACATGCTGATTCTGGCCTCTGTCTGGGAAGCCTCGGAACAGAACCTGTTGGGGCTGGTGGTTCATTTGGGTGTGCTGGGAGCGTGTGACCTTGGGCAACAAGTCCCATTCACTCCTCGGGCCTCAGTTTCCCCAACAGTGAAAGGAGGAGGCAAATCAGCAATTCTAAGAGGCCTCTTCAATCGCTCAGAGGCCTAGATTCTGAAATTTTAAGGACTTTGAGGTTGTTATTAAAGCTCTACAGAGCCTAAAACTCTCAGCTTGGGAGTCTCCTGTCCAAAAGTTCTGAGTCCAAGATTCTATCTTTGGAACATTCTAGAATTCTCCAGTTTTGCTAGCTTCGATTTCTCCATCTTCCTGCACCATGTTCTATCTATCCCAGGATTCCGCTGCCCTAAAAGTCTAGCTGAATGCACGGTCAGGGGAGTGGGTAAGATCACAAGTAAGGAGCCAGACTTCCAGGGTTCAAATCTGGTGGCACCACTGACCCTGACAAGAGTGCCTCTTGATCTGTAAAATGAAGCTATGGACTATAGTGAGGATCCAACTGGCCAGAAGGTGCAAGAGGAATTAAGGCTCTGAGAATTCAGGCCTCAGAAAGTATGGACTCCAGGAATCAGAACTCGGGGCTTTTAGAAGCTCAGATACACAGGAAACACTCTGCGTCTGTTAAAATAGGAAAACGAACAATTCTATGCAGCCTCCGGTGCCAGCATTCTGGCAGCGAGATGTTCTTTCGGGGGATTTCAGGGTTCCCAAATTTCTAAGACTCTCCGATCCCACGCTGACATCTTCTGGCTCTAAGGAAATGCCAAGGCTGGGCGTGGGGCCCTCCCAGGGCTGGCGCGGGCAGAGGGGTTGTCGGGGCCACGAGGGGGCGCTCCGGGTCACGGCCCACGGGCGGACAGCGCCTGAGCTCAGACCCCGGGAATGCGCTGCGGGCCTGGGCAGGTGCCTCACCTCCCGCGGCAGGGGAGCGGGGCCGGGCGGGGCGCAAGGGCGGGGCGCAGGGGCGGCGCGGGCCGCGCCTCCGTTCCCAGGCCTCAGCCCTGCACCTCCAGCTCCCGCTCCCCCTCCTGCGGGCTCTAGTCCACCCCTGGGTACCCTCTAACCCCAGCTCCCATTCCTCCCCTTCCCCTCCACCCCTAACTCTCGGTCCCCCGGACTCGTGCACACGGCCAGGCCAAGCAAGTTCTTCGGGGTTAAGGATCCCGGGGGCTTCCTGGAGGAATCATCATCCCCAGTGGGAACCGAGACAGAGCACCAGGCTAGGCTGGGAATACCCGGGTTGGACTCCTACATTTCTGTCCGGACAGACTGACGCTGGAAGAGACCCCACCCTCTCCGGGACTTGGTTTTCCCCTCTGTGGACGACTGTGGAACAAGCTAGGGCTTTCCCCCTCTCTAAGTCTCTACCCTGGTTATATAGTTTCTCTGTGCCTCAGTTTCCTGGTGTGTATGATGGGAGAATTAGTACCTTCTCCTCAGAAGGGTGTGAGGTTTGAGTGACATAACTTATGTACAGTGTTTAGAACAACGTAGGGCACCAAATAAAGTTCACACATAGGATTCTTAATTACTGACCTTCCTTGGCTGTTCTTTAAGATAACATAGGATCTACCACACAGTGAGGGCTCAAGACCCAGAGGAATCTTGTTTTTTCCCCAAAAGAGCCCTTTCAACTCTTTCTGAGTCTAAAAGCCCTGGGTTTTGACCTCTGGAGTCTCAGCTTCCTAAACCCTAAATTCTCCCTGTACATTAGTGAGTTCTGGCTCGTGGTCATGCCCAAAAATTCTGGCAGAGGGGTACATGTGCCCTGGAAGATCCCACAGAGAAGGTGGCAAAAGCCCAGGGTGTGGGCTCTCCAGCCTTAGTTTCCCCAGTGGAGTAGAGAGAAGTCATTGCCTGGGGTGGAGTCAGCAAGCCACCTTTGGGCAGTTGCCTGAGACCTCTGTAGACAGTGGGAACCATCTACCTACCAGCGCTGAGCCTGGCACGCTGTGAGCTCTGTCTTGGCAGCCATGGTTGGTTATTATTTTTAATTTCATCTCAGGCTATCACCGAATGCCCTTCAAGCCCAGACAATTAGGAAGTTCTTCCCTCTATCATCAGAACCCCCTGCCTTCCCCACCCCCTTGTTCAATCCCCTCACATGACGCATGGGGGTGGAGAGAAGGGGGAGACAGCCAGTCCCTGCCCTCCCCCGCTTCAAGGACAGACACACACCTCCAGAATTAGCCTCTATCCCTCCCTTATCTCCCACAGTACCTCAGGTCAGACAGATGGGGGTGGAGGTGACATTTCTCACCTCAGGGTCAGGGCGTGGAGCCCTAGGAGTGGGGGAGGTTAGTCAGAAAATCTGGTGGGAATGGATGGAATCCCGTCCCCCAGACAGCTGCAGAAGAAAGAGGAAGCCAAACTCTGATCAGCTCTGCTATCCGAGACAGCTGCTCAGAAGGGGCCAAACGCTAATCAACTCTACCTGTGTGACCTCTTAGCCTCAGTTTACCCCTGTCCTCTCTGTCGTGCCTGTGTAGTGCCCAGCCATGCAAGCCTCCCAGAATCCAATCCCACCTTCTGGAATTCTGCCCTGGGTTCTAGAACCCCCTGCAAACCCCAAGTATCTCCCACCTCCAAGGGGTAATGGGAGGCTCCCGCCCCCACGAGGGGGCGCCCTGGGGTGGAGGTCCCTCCTCTGGTTAGGCAGGTCTGACGCCCCAGTTAATGATATGTTGGGGATCTCGCAGCCGCACGCAGGTTGGAGAGCTGCCGTGGTCCCCCCTCCCCCGGCCCCCACCCCAAAGCCGGAAAGCGTAGGGAGCGCCGGAACCCAGCCTCCAGAGGGACCTCGGGGGCTTGTCCTGCTACATTTCAGGGCCCCGAGTTCCACTATCCCCATCCCACTCCTAATTCTGCCTCGAGACCTAGAGGCTCGGTGGAGAAAGCAGCTGGAGGGCGTCAGGGATGGCCGCCCTTTCTAGAGCCCCATCAGTCCGAGTCTTGTCATTTCTACCCGGGACTCAGGCATCTGATACCCCAATTCTCCTCAAAGACTCAGGCTTCTGAGAACACCCAATTCGTGGGATTCAGGAGTCCCAGCTCCAGCGTCTCCCCGGGACCATGGCGTCCGAGCCCTCCATCCCAAGAACTCAGGCATCAGAGTTCCCTTTACTTTTGCCCAGTAAATATGAGTTCTTTCCTTCGAAGGACCCTGGCATCTGCGCACCCCCAATTCCACCCTGGGACTCGGCGTCCGAGTCCCCTCCCAGGGACGCGGTGTCGGCCTCCTCCAGAGCCGCTGGACCCCAGGGGGGTGGAACTCACGGATCCCGGGGAGATCCTGGCACCGGGGGACTTCCTCCGGCTCCGGCTCCTGCTGCGGGGAGCGCAGGACGGGGCGGGGCAGGCGCCGGGAACAGGTTAGACGACGTGACTCCGGCTGGAGGGAGGCGGGTCCGGAGGGGAGGGGGAGTAGGGGTCGCCTCGAGCACCTTGGGACTTGTAGTCCTGGAGGGGCAGTACGCAGCCGGAGACGTTCCCATTGGGAATCACCCAAAGTCCATTTCACAGACAGAAAGGGCGAGGTCCGGAAGCCGAGGGCGACCGGACCACGTAGACAGAATCGACTTTAACCTCGCGGTGACTGAGGGAGACAGCCTCCTGAATCCCTGCCCCATCCCTCCAGGCTTAGTTTCCCCCTTCTAGAAAGATGTGGACGCCACCAAAGGGGTAGAAGGTTAGAGGCTGGGGAAGACTCACATGCCCTGCCCCTAAGGCGAGAAGAGAGCCTCGCTAAATCAGTATCCCCTCGAGTCTCTGAGCCTCGATCTCCCCGTCGGTAAAAAGGATGGGTTGGATCTTTACAGATTTTCCCAGCAACTGAGTCCAAAGTCGTAGGCTGGGACTACAATCCCCAGCAGCTTCCGCGATGGACGTCGGGCGGCTCCCCTCCTCGCGTCCTCTGGGAATTGTAGTTCGGAGCCCGCAGGGGCGGCGCCCGGGTGTCTCGCCCACGCTGGGGAACTGCCTGGTGATCCCCGGCTGAAGGAACGCGTCCCCTTCCCCTGACCCTCTTTCCGCTCTGGGTAGCCGCTCACACCCTGAGAAACGGGGACGCCCCAATTCTCGAATAGGATCCGAAATCACGGCAGAGGGGGAGGGAAGTGGCGCTGACACACCGGCCAGGAATGCAGTCGGGTCACCCTGCCTAGCCGCCGTCCCGCGGCTCCGCCCGCTGCCCCAAGTGGTGCGGTCTCTGTGGAAAGGGGCGTGGACGCGAACCCCAAATCTGTGTCCACGTGCCGCTGTTTACACGCGCCCCCCCCCACCCCGGCGGAGAAAGGGAGCTGATCAAGCCTTCTTCCCCCTCTCCCATCCTCCAAGCCTTCGGGAATGTCCCCCACGCACTAGACTAAGTCCTCGGGGGGATCTATCTGTCTCATTTGGTCCACAAACCCCGCCCCTAGCCCGCACCGCCCCACGCGTGTTTAGCTCGAGTCTGGAGGCCCCGCCCCGAGGCCCACAGGCTCCTCCCCCAACGTTTCCCGCTCCCTAGGAGTTCAGAAGCCCCGCCCCTAAGCTGGTACTTCACGCCCTCCGGAGGAATTATCCCATTTCTCCATTTTCCCACTTGTCCCACTCAAGTTCTGAATTTCCCAGGCATCTGGGCCTCCCAAGAAGGGATTGTAACACTGAAAGCACGGCCCTGCCAACCTAGACTCTTACCTGTCTCTTTAAGAATCTCAGACCACTCGAGCTTCCTGTCTCTTTAAGAGTTGGGAGCTACCAATGTGGCTGCCCCTTTAAGGCGACGTTGGAGCAAATAATGTCTGGGAGATTGGGGGGGATACCCGCAGGGACCCGGTGAGGCTCTAACTCCTGCCAAGCAGCCAAGCAGCTGCTTTGGGGAACACATTTTCGGGAAAAGACGTCTTCCTGGGTTATCTGCTCTGCACAAGTGGAAATTCTCCCCAGTTCTGCTCGTAGAGCGAGCGGGCCCTGAGCGACACCCCCGCGCTCCCGCACCACATGGGCGCTCCCGGATGAAGCCCCACCCCCCCCGGTTCCACGTGGTCAGCAGCGCCGCTCCCCGGCTCTTGGCGGCTAGGTCTGAGGGAGGCTTGGGTCCCGGCATGGCGGGGACCCCGTCCGGCGGTGAGTGGCATCAGGGCGGGCTGGCGGGGTGCAAAGAGTTGGCTGCCTGGAGGGGAAAGGGGCCCCCGGGGGCATGCGGACGGAAAGACGGACGTTCCCAGAGACAGGACCTGCGGAGAGAGTATTTCCCGCGAGGAAGGGACTTCGGTCTGAGGGAGGGTATGGGGTGGGGGAAACTACCGGTGGAGGGAAGGGCGCCCCCAGGAATTGGCTCGGTGGAGATTGGGGTGCCTCTGGGGAACAGGCAGGAGAGAAGAGGCCGGGTGAGGGGATTGAGGCGCTCAGGAGGCCGAGACCAATGGGCCGAGACAATTAAAATCCTCCTGGAGGATTGGATCCGCGGGGAAGTGTCAGCAGGCTCCCGTTTCCTCTTCTGCAGGTGCTGCTCTGTTCTCCTGTCCCCCCAACTTCACCGCGACGTCCCCAGCTTCAGAGCCCACTCGTTTCTCTTTGGAGGTGTTAAGGGATCCAGATACGGAACTGTGGTTTATCCAGGCTCCTATAGACTTCGCCCCAGACTGGTGAGTGGTCCCAGGCCACCTCCTGGGGAATACGCCCCACCGCAGTGGCTGAATTTGAGTGGAATTTAGAGGGGCTTTCCTCGGGCATTCAGGGCGCCTGGGTAGCTCAGTTGGTTAAGAGTCTGATTTTGGCTCAGGTCATGATCTCAGGGTCCTGGGATCAAGCCCGGCATCTGGCTCCCCACTCAGCAGGAGTTGGCTTCTCCCTCTCCCTCTGCCCCTCTCCCATGCTGGTGCTTCCTCTCTCTCAAATGGATGAATAAACCTTTTTTAAAAAATGCTGTTTCTCAGCTCTTTTCCTCCCTTTCACCATTGGAATCTGATGAAGCTTCTGCCTTCTGCTTTCTCCTTTCAGCCTCAATGGGCGGCTAGTGCCTCTCTTGGGCTCCCGGATTGTGAAGGGCAAGTTGGCGGGCAAGCGGCACCGCTACCGGGTCCTCAGAAGCAGCTGCCCCCAGGCTGGAGAAGCAATCCTGCTGGCTCCCTCAGGGGAAGCGGGAGGCGGACTCACCTGTGCACCAGCCCCCCAGGGCAGCCTAAGGATCTTTGACGGTCCCCAAGAATCCCCCTCCGGGACCCTGCTGCAGCCCATCCCAGCAAGCCCCCCACCACAGATCCCCCCTGGCCTGAGGCCTCGGTTCTGTGCCTTTGGAGGTAGCCTCCCGGTAACAGGGCCTGGATCAGTCTTGGCACTGAAGTCACCAGCTTCAAGGAAGAGGAAGAAGAAGAGCCATATACCAGAGGCCTCAGTTCCCCAGGAGGCGGTGCATGGGCTTGGGGCCCTGGAGGTGGACGCAGCTTTGGGGTCCCCAGGGGTGGATGTGGGGAAGAAGAAAAAAAAACAGGAGCTAAAACAACTAGAGGTGATGGAGCCCGTAGCAGCAGAACCCATGGCTGAGATGTCGGAGCCCCCGGGGGCACCATTTCTGTCCACCACCAAGAAGAAAAAGAAGCCCAAAGGGGCAGAAATGGTCGAACCAGAAGAGCAGACACCGGCGCCTGAAGAAAAGCCGGCGGAGCCGGAACTCACAATTAAAAGGGAGCCTCTGGAAGCGACAGTCTTCTCTCCCACCAGGAAGAGGAAGAGGCAGAAGGGGACAGAAGGGAGGGAGCCAGGGGAAGGGATGCCGGCCGAGTCTCCACTGCAGCTGGGGCCACGGGAGGAAGCCAACCCGCTGCCATCCTCCAAGAAGAAGAAAAAAGAAAAGGGGTACGAAGTAATGATGGAGCCAGGGACCGAGGCGATAGAGCCAGAGATGGGCCCTCTGGAGCTCCCAGGGGGGGTGATGGAGCCTGAACTACCACACGAAGTTGAGCCTCAGGCTGAGGCAGCTCTGGCGTCCACCAAAAAGAGGAGGAAGACAGAGAAATGGCAAAATGCGGCGGGGGAGCCGGGGGCAGAGGTAGGGGAGACTCAGGTGGAGCCTGAGCCACCAGGGGACCTTGAGCCGCAGCCATCCGCCAAGAAGAAGAAGAAAGAACGGTGCCACAAAGCAACGGAGCCAAGGGCCGAGATGAGTGACCCACAGGGGGAGGTGCTGGAGCTGCAGCTGCCAGATGAGGGGGAGCCTGAGGCCAGGGCAGATCTGGCGCCCACCAAGAAGAGGAAGAAGCGGGGCCAGGGGAGTGGGGTGCCAGAGACGGCATCCCAGGACGAGATGCCAGAGCCGCCGCTGAGTCTGGAGTCGGGGGAGGAGGTGGCTCCCGCAGGATGGGAGAAGAAGCGGAAGAAGCTACCGCAGGATCCTGTGTAGTCTCCTCCAGGGAAACTGAGGGCTGCAGTGAAGAAAAGCTGGAGGTGACCGCCTGGGCCAGCAGAGAGCGAGCGCAGAGGACTCCCCCACCCCCAACCCACCCCTGCTCCCGGTGACTGCCCCAGCATGCCAGCAGCAGCCTGAGCCAGAAAACGGCTTTATTATTACACCGAGGGCCTTCTTCCCAGCTGCGGTCATCGGGGCACTTTCAAGAAGGGCTCGTGTAGGACATCAAACAGCCTCCGGGCCTGGGTGAGAGCAAGAAAGGAGGGGCGGGTCATTAAATGAGCCATCTGTTTGCTATATCCGCAGTAGGCTTTGCTTCTTTCCCTCTCAACCAGACAGGGCTCTGGGGGCCAGGAGAGAAAGCCGGATCTTGAATCTGTCCCAGACTTGCTGTGTGAGTTTGGGCTGTTCCCCACCTTCCCTGGGCCTCGGTCTTCCTCAGCTGTAGGAGAAGCACTGTGGGCCTTCCAAAACCTTGTTAGAGCTTTGGGATCTGAGGTCCCATTTATTTGGTGCTCCCTCCTGCCCCTGGCCCCTCAAGCCCATTTCCACAGCTCTTACCTTCTGGGGTCCCAGGCCCGGGCACAAAGCCAGATCTTCCCGCGATGCGGCCACAAGCTGTTCCAGAGACTGAGGAAGGTGGGAGTGAAGGGTCAGAGATGGGGAGCACGAGACTACCCTGCCCCAGCTGATCGGGGGTCTAAGAGATCCCCGGAAGGAGGTGAGGTCCTGTGGGAGGGCAGGGGAGGCAGGAAGGATGGGGAGAAGGGGGCAGTGAGGTGGAAGGAAACAGGTGTGTGTGGGGTGGGGGTTCCTTGAAAAGGCAAGGGTTTCAAAATGCCATTGGGATAAGGGAATCATTCCTTACCCCAAAAGTAGTCAGAAGGGTCTGGCTGTCTGTTTTACTGACTGACTTCACTGTGGTCAGGCATTCAGTCACCTGGAAGGGAAGGAGAAGGCAGAGATGCATCATAAGAGAAATGACTGCGAGTGAGCCCGCAGGGCAGCACTGGGTCACCACTGTGTCCCCAGACTGCCTGCATGCAGGAGATGCTCAATAAATGGCCTTTTTCTTTGATTAAAAGTTCATCTTAGTAGGGTGCCTGGGTGGCTCAGTTAAGTGTCTGCCTTCGGCTCAGGTCATGATCCCAGGGTCCTGGAATCGAGCCCCACATTGCAAAGCCTGCTTCTCCTTCTGCCTCTTGCTCCTCCCCCCACTGTGCTCGCTCTCTCAAATAAATAAAATATTTAAATAAATAAATAAATAAGTTCATCTCAGAGTGGTCCCCAACTAGGTGAGAGGGTGTCAGTCACATGATGAGAAGATAAATGCTATTTCTCCTGAGTTGTTCTGCCCAGGGGAAGACCACAGGCTCTGAGTTCAAAACCAGGGCCCATTGCTTACTTCCTGTGAGGCCTGGGCATGGGAACTGACCCCTCTGGGCCTCTTTTCAGGCTAGTGGGGGGCCCTCATAGTACCCACCTCAGGGATGGTGGTGGATGTCCACCATTACTCAGTCGTTGGAGCCCAGGTTAAACACTTCCTTCAGCCAATACTCCCTGACCACCCACTGAGTGCTGCGTGGTGCTGGGGACACAATAGAGACGAAGCCCGGCCCGGCCCTCCTGGGGTTCCCAGTCCAGTGTGGGAGACAGATCAGCTCCTGACAGTGGTGACCCACATGGGCAGGGTGGGGGGGGCACCCCAGCAGGGGCACTAGACCTGGCCTGGGGATCAGGGAGGGCTTCCTGGAGAAGGAGGCATCAGAGCTGAGATGTGAAAGATGGGATTAGGTGGGTAGTCGGGCAGAGGGAACAAAAAGGCACAAGCTTAGAGGAGTGAGCCAGGTCTGGGAGAAGTGACAGAATCCGAGGCCAGGGGCGGATGGGGCTGCTGGGCAGAATAGGCAGGGCCTTGTAGAGTGTGGTGAGAAGGCCAGGCTTTCCCTGAAGGCACTGGGGAGCCATGGGAGGGTTTTGAGCTGGGGAGGGCAGAATGAAGTTTATGCTTAGGAAGACCCCTCTGGCTGCCGTGTGGGTGAGAAAGGGGAGAGGGAGCTGAGGGTGGGATGGGGAGAAGCTGGATTCAAGCCCCAGGAAGGAGTTGGGGGAGGCCCAGGCGGGGAGGTGCGGTGCCCTCACCCGGGAGACGAAGTCCTGCTCCAGCTTCTCCATCAGGAGGTCCGCCGGCTTCTGCTCATAGGCCTTGTAGGTCTCCAGGTACCGCCCGGCCTCCTCAGGGCTGGGGTGAGAACATTCGGGTCAGCCAGGGGGAGGGGGACATGTTTTAGATTCAGTTCATTATGACGCTAACTCTAATATAGAGAAAAAAATAAACTTTGCTCCTCTAAATGTCCCCTGGTGATAACCCAGGCCAGGCGCACCTTTGCTGGCTAAGGGGCAGAGCTTGAGAGCCTGATCCGTTGGCTTTAGGTTCCCCCTTCCCACCTGAGTGACCCCAGGGCCAGTGATTTTCTCTCTCTGGGCCTCAGTCTCCTCATCTGTAAAGTGGAGCGGATGGTAGAACTGGCTCCAAGCGCTCAGAACGGTGCTGGGGGCTCAGAGACCTGTTTAAGAAATGTGAGCTATTCTGGAAGCGAAGTGGGTATGTGGAGTTTGAGAAGGAGAAAAAACCAGAAACACTGTTATTCTTTTCCCAACCCCAGGAAGACAAATTTAGGAGGCATTCAGTTCCCACTGTCGGTTTTTAATCTAGCACGCCTTCGAGAGAAAGGCTGCGGGCGGGCAGGCGGGCGAGCTGACTGCTGAATCTTATAGCAGCTAACATGACCTGATGATCGCCATTAATTTTCACATCAGGCATGGGTTCTTCTTTTTTATTTTATTTTATTTATTTATTTGCGAGAGAGAATGAGATAGAGAGAGCATGAGAGGGGGGAGGGTCAGAGGAGAAGCAGACTCCCTGCTGAGCGGGGAACCCGATGTGGGACTCGATCCCGGGACTCCAGGATCATGACCTGAGCCGAAGGCAGTTGCTTAACCAACTGAGCCACCCAAGCGCCCAGGCATGGGTTCTTCTGACATGTAACGGACTGCTTCAGAGGTAGGTGACATAACCAAATCTTAAAAAGGCTCTATCTGTGTGCGGAAGAAAGTAACTCAAGTTTATTGGCGCTGGGAAGAAGCTGGCCTTTTTTGTTTGGGGAACTTGCGAAGAGTGAGTTGAGTCGAAGTAAATAAAGGATTCAGGGTTGAGGCATCTTGGCCTTCAGATCCTAGCTAATAAGCAGTGTTTTTTTGATTAAGTGACGGTTCATATTCTTGAAAGAAACATTCATTTTTCTAATTCTATTTTTTCCTTGTTTTTTTTTTATTTTTTTTATTTTTTTAAAGATTTTATTTATTTATTTGAGAGAGAATGACAGAGAGCACATGAGAGGGGGGAGGGTCAGAGGGAGAAGCAGACTCCCTGCCGAGCAGGGAGCCCGATGCGGGACTCGATCCCGGGACTCCAGGATCATGACCTGAGCCGAAGGCAGTCGCCCAACCAACTGAGCCACCCAGGCGCCCCTTTTTTTTCCTTGTTAAATGGGCTTTGCGGCTTTTCACTGCAGCAGGATTATTGTTATGGTTCTTAATAATTTGTTCAGGACCCTCAGGTTAGCACACTGTGTCTGGTTCTAGAATTTGCTTTCATTTTTGCACTCTGCAATATAAGCAGGATGTCCTTCCATGTCAGCAGAAGGAGCTTGACCTCTTTTATTTAACGGTTGCAAAACATTCCATGATTTGGAATGTAAAGACATAGGAAACATTCCCTCTTGTGGGGGCCTAGCTGCATGCCAGGCGCTGCTCTAACTCATTATGCTCAGAAGCTTCCAGAACCGAGAGCTCCTATAAGGCACTTATTATTTTCAAACCATTATACAGAGGGGGAAGCAGACCAGCGGGGTGGAGTCACTTGCCCAAAATTACACAGCTGGCTAGGAGAAACAGCACCCTTAACTTTACATGACGCTACTTCCCACAAAACAGAGTAATGTTTACACTTGCTTTTGTTTTAATATACAACTAAGACGGGGGCGCTCAGCTGGCTCCATTGGAGTATGCGACTCTTGATCTCTCAGGGTCGTGAGTTCAAGGTCGTGACGCGGCCTGGCTGCCTGATGGAATATTACACAGCTGGGAAAGAATGTGCATCCAGACAATGGGATATTCAGCAGTAAGAAGTGAGCTACCAAACCATGAGAAGGCATGGAGGAACCTTAGAAGCATATTGCTAAGTGAGAGAAGCCAATCTGAAAAGGCTTCCGTGAGGTAAGAGGAAACTTCTACGGTCTCTGCCGCTGGTTCCCAGCACAGAGCTCCAGAGACCCTTGTACATTCCTCAGTGAAAAGAGCAGTAGGAGCATCTTTGTTCTATTTTTTTTTTTTTTAAAGATTTTATTTATTTGAGAGAGAGAGTGGCTGGGGTAGGGGAAGAGGGAGAAGCAGACTCCCCGCTGAGCAGGGAGCCCAATGCAAGACTCAATCCCAGGACCACAGAATCACGACCTGAGCTGAAGGCAGATGCTTAACCAACTGAGCCACCCAGGCGTCCCCATATCTGTTCTATTGAGATGACTCCGGGTGGGCTCCTGGATGGGAGCTGGATGGGGGCTGGTCACCAGAACTGATCAGAAGCTTGGGATTTTCAGCCCCACCCATGTAGGGGCTGGAAATGGACTAACAGTTGACTGTGCCATAAAATCCCAATACCAGGGGGTTCAGAGCTTCCAGATGGGCAAACACGTCAATACGGGGAGGGTCACGCACCCCAATTCCACAGGGACAGAAGCTCCTGCGCTCAGGACCCTTCTGTACATCTCATCCTATGTCTCTCACCATCTTGATGTTGATTCTTACCTTTTAACAAATTCTTTACTAAACCAATAAATGTGTTACCTTGAGTTCTGTGAGCCACTCTAGCAAACCGAACCTGAGGCGGGGGGTGGGGGTGGGGGTCCCTGGAAGCGGGCTGGTCAGAAATACAAGCTGGGCTTGTGACAGGCGACTAAAGTCGGGGGCGATCTTGGACTGAGCCCTTCACCTATGGGATCCGATGCCATCTCTGGGCAGACGGCGTCAGAACTGGCGTTAAACCGTAGGACACCCAGCGGGTGTTGCAGAGAACGGCTGGGCGTAGGGAAAAAGCTTGACACATCTGGTGGCCAGAAGTGAAGTGTTTTGTATGAGTAGTAAAAGCAACACAGGAAAAAGACCCACATTAGGGAAGAACTGGGTTGGTTTTTTTCCTACACACGAGGACAATACTCGTATTCTATACTATATATATGTATATTCCAACTATATGATATCCTGAAAAAGGCAAAACTATGGAGACTAAAAGGATGAGGGGTTTGGGGGTGGGAGGGATGAAATGAGTAGAGCACAGGGGAATCTTTAGGGCAGTGCAACTATTCTGTATGGTACAGTAATTATGGACACATACCAACCCACAAAATGTACAACACAGAGCGTGAACCCTGATGTAAGCTATGGGCTTTGGTTAATATATCGATACTGGATGGGGCGCCTGGGTGGCTCAGTTGGTTAAGCATCTGCCTTCGGTTCAGGTCATGATCCCAGAGTCCTGGGATCGAGTCTCGCATCTGGCTCCCTGCTCGGTGGGGTACCTGCTTTTCCCTCTCCCTCTGCTGCTCCCCCGCTCTCTCTTAAATAAATAAAATCTTTAAAAGTAAACAAAAATGGGGCGCCTGGGTGCCTCAGTCGGTTAAGCGTCTGCCTTCGGCTCAGGTCATGGTCCCGGGGTCCTGGGATCGAGCCCCGCATCGGGCTCCTTGCTCTGCAGGAGGCCTGCTTCTCCCTCTCCCTCTGCTGTTCCCCCTGCTTGTGTTCCCTCTCTCTCTCTCTGTCAAATAAATAAATAAAATCTTTTATAAATAAATAAATAAATAAATAAATAAATAAATAAATAAATAAATAAATAAAAGTAAACAAAAAAATATATATATATCAATATTGGCTCATGAGTTGTAACAAATGTACCACACGAATTCATACAAGATATAAATAATAGGAGAAAACACATTCAGGGGGAGAGAGGCTGTGTGGCAACTCTCTGCACTTCCTGATGACTCTCTATAAACTGAAAACTGCTCTAAAAAATTAATATTTTTAGGGGTGCCTGGGTGGCTCAGTCGATTAAGAGTCTGCCTTCTGCTCGGTCATGATCCCGGGGTCCTGGGATCGAGTCCCGCATCGGGCTCCCTGCTCTGCGGGGAGCCTGCTTCTCCCTCTCTCCCCGCTCATGCTCTCTCTCTCTCTCAAATAAATAAATAAAATCTTTAAAAAAAATTAATATTTTTAAAAATGTGAACACTATATTGGAATACTACACAGCCATAAAAAAAGAAGGTGGCTGTTCTCTATACTGACAGAGAAAAAAAAAACCGGGGGGGGGGGGCGCCTGGAAGGCTCAGTCGGTTAAGCGTCTGCCTTCAGCTCAGGTCATGATCCCAGGGTCCTGGGATCGAGCCCTGCATCGGGGCTTCTCCCTCTCCCTCTGCCTGCCGCTCCCCCCTGCTTGTGCTTACGCTCTCTTTGTCAAATAAAATCTTAAAAAAAAAAAAAAAGCAAAGAAAAGACTTCCAGGTGACGACACGACAGTGCAAGGCACAGAACAACAAACACACATACATGTCTATGTCGCCACCTACAAATATGCCGTGTATATCCCATATACACGTATGTATATATGTATGCACACAAACTGCTTTCATATCGCTTCTGATTTTAGAACTACATGAACACGCCATTTATTTAACAAAAGAAAGCCTAACCAGTCTATATTCGGAAGAAAGCCAGAAGCGGAGAGAGTAAATCCCAACCCCCCCAGCCCCATCACTGCCGACCTCATACCCTCCCCAGAGGTCAACACTGTCCAGGGCCTGGAGCCTTTGTAGCCCTTTCTAGTTTATCTACATACGTGTCTGTTCAGAAACACAGCTCCCTTTCCTCCCTTCTGTCTATAAGTAAAAATATGGTACTGTTTGGTTCTGCAACTCTGGTTCCCACCCTCTGATGTGCAGTGATGGCCCACGTCATCGCGGATGGACATCTGCACACGCAAGCAGGGCTAATCCTGGTGCGGGAACATCTGCATTGAAGAGCGGTGTCTATTTTGTGTAAATAGCCAATCAAGTCTCCCACCAACCAAACGTGCAGGTGCCCGTTTCATGCTATCCATCTGAGACGTTTTCACCAAATTTACAGGAGAAAGACGGCACCTCATTTTTTAAAATTTACTTTTTTTGGGCGCCTGGGTGACTCAGTCGGTTAAGCGTCTGCCTTCAGCTCAGGTCATGATCTCAGGGTACTGGGATCAAGCCCCGCATCGGGCTCCCTGCTCAGCAGAGAGTCTGCTTCTCCCTCTGCCTCTGCCCCCCACCCCCCCACTACTTGGGCTCTCTCTCTCAAATAAATAAAATCTTAAAAAAATAGAATAAAATAAAATTTACTTTTTTCTTGATAAGCTATAAGGTTGATATTTTTTTCATGTGTTTTGGCAATCTGAATTAGACTCTTATTTAGGCTCTTATTGACCTGTGGGAATTTCTTTACATAGATAAATATATAATAAATAGGTTTAAATATGTGTATATAAGTATTTAAATATATTAACACTGTATAACTTATATGTACATATATAAATTAGAAATGTTAAGTCTTGGGGCGCCTGGGTGGCTCAGTCATTAGGCGTCTGCCTTCGGCTCAGGGCATGATCCCAGGGTCCTGGGATCAAGTCCCGCATCGGGCTCCCTGCTCCGTGGGAAGCCTGCTTCTCCCTTTCCCACCACCCCCCACTTGTGTTCCCTCTCTCGTTGTCTCTATCAAAATAAATAAATAAAATCTTAAAAAAAAATTTTAAGTCTTTATTTTATATATATATATATATGCACAGCAAGTACTTTTTCATAATTTGTCACTTGTCTTTTAATTTTATTTACAGTATCTCTTACTACCCAGAAGTTTTAGAGTTTTAATATTCTCAAATCAGCCAACCTTTTCCTTTATGGCTTCGAGGTTTTGGGTCTTGCTTTAGAAGAATTTTCCTACCCCAAGATTATAATATCCTCCTGTAAGATTTCTTGAACACTTTTTTTAATGTCTATAATTTGTCAGGATTTAATTTTTTTTTTATGGTGTGAGGAAGGGATATTTTTTTTCCAATTAGAAATTAGCCAATCTAAATAATCTTTAGAAACCTAGATGTGGAATTAATTATTCAGACAGACTTTATGTCTAACTCATCAGTGCCTGGTATGGTCCTGGCAATTTGATTTACGTCACCTGCTTTTGTAACCACAGCCCTCTAAGATAGTAAGACCCTATTTTAAAGGGTCTTAATGAAGATGAAGAAATTGAGGCTCAGAGGGAGGCAGTGCCTGGATCAGGCTCATATGGGGAGTTCATGGCAGGAGAAGGAAAGGTCTATGGGGCAGAGAGGCTGAATGACTCTCGGGATAGAGCCTGACCTGGGTGGGGAGCCTCAGTCTCACCTCCAGGCAAGGACCAGGGTGCAGTCAGCCAGGATGCACATCTTGGCCAGCTCCTTGAGGGCCTGCTGAGGATCTTTCTGGATGGAAAAGAAAATCAGAATGAGAAATCTGGTAGAAAGCAAGGGATTATAGTCTTGAAAACACAGTAGGTTAGGATGCCAAGAACCTTCCACTCGACTGACACTTCCTAAGCTCTGACTGGGTGCCCACCTGTGCTGGGCAATGCCGGGACCCCACAGTAACCAAGACAGCCCAGGCTCCGCCTGCTGGGGCTCACAGTCTGATGAGGTAGATAAAACTGTCCCCGTACAGTGATGAGCCAGAGTGACCAGGACTGGGATGGGAGAGCAGGAACATGTGACCTGCCTAGGGGATCAGGGAGAGCTTCCTGGAGGAAAGGACATTTGAGCTGAGACCTGAGGGAGGATGAGGAGGAGCGAAGGAGGCAAAGGAGAGCAAAAACAGAATTCCAGACATAGGGAACAACTTGTCCAAAGGATGGGAGGGGAAAGAGGGCTTGAGGAATTGTGATTCACAGAGTACGTGATGGAGAATATAAAGGGGTGACCACAGAGAAGCTTAGAAATGACCCCAGGGTAAATCCAAATCAAAACCTCAATGAGGGCACCTGGGTGGCTCAGTTGGTTGACTGCCTTTGGCTCAGGTCACGATCCTGGAGTCCCTGGATCGAGTCCCGTATCGGGCTCCCTGCTCGGCAGGGAGTCTGCTTCTCCCTCTGACCCTCCCCCCTCTCATGTGATCTCTCTCTCTCATTCTCTCTCTCTCAAATAAATAAATAAAATCTTAAAAAAAAAAAACAAAACTCAATGAGATACCACCTCACACCAGTCAGAATGGCTAAAATTAACAAGTCAGGAAATGACAGATGTTGGCGGGGATGCGGAGAAAGGGGAACCCTCCTACACTGTTGGTGGGAATGCAAGCTGGTGCAGCCACTCTGGAAAACAGTATGGAGGTTCCTCAAAAAGTTGAAAATAGAGCTACCATACGATCCAGCAATTGCACTACTGGGTATTTACCCCAAAGATACAAATGTAGGGATGCGAAGGGGTACGTGCACCCCGATGTTTATAGCAGCAATGTCCACAATATCCAAACTGTGGAAAGAGCCAAGATGTCCATCGACAGATGAATGGATAAAGAAGATGTGGTATATATATACAATGGAATATTATGCAGCCATCAAAAGGAATGAGATCTTGCCATTTGTAATGACGTGGATGGAACTGGAGGGTATTATGCTGAGCGAAATAAGTCCAACAGAGAAAGACATGTATCATATGACCTCACTGATATGAGGAATTCTTAATCTCAGGAAACAAACTGAGGGTTGCTGGAGTGGGGGGTGGGGTGGGAGGGATGGGGTGACTGGGTGATAGACACTGGGGAGGGTATGTGCCCTGGTAAGCGCTGTGAATTGTGCAAGACTGTTGAATCTCAGATCTGTACCTCTGAAACAAATAGTGCAATATATGTTAAGAAAAGAAAAAAAGAAGATAGCAGGAGGGAAAGAATGAAGGGGGGGAAATCGGAGGGGGAGACGAACCATGAGAGACGATGGACTCTGAAAAACAAACTGAGGGTTCTAGAGGGGAGGGGGGTGGGAGGATGGGTTAGCCTGGTGATGGGTATTAAAGAGGGCACGTTCTGCATGGAGCACTAGGTGTTATGCACAAACAATGAATCATGGAACACTACATCTAAAACTAATGATGTAATGTATGGTGATTAACATAACAATAAAAAATTAAAAAAAGAAAGAAAGAAAGAAATGACCCCAGAGAGTGGGGCAGGAGGGTGGTCGCACAAGGTCTCATGGGCCACAGAAGGCACTGGGGAGTCACGGAGGGATCTGGACAGCAGATCTGTGCTTTAGGTTGGTGTAAGGAGGGGAGGGGTTGAGGCTAGAGGCCAGGAGACAAGGGAAGAGGCTGGAGTCAGGGCCCAGGTGGGCCGGGCTGGGTGGACAGAGAGGATGACACAGATTCAAGACACATTTAGGTAGCAGAGGGCTGGGCTTGGCCGAAGTGGCGTGGGGAAGGAGGAGACGGATGATTTTACCCTCCTACCCCCTGGGCCAACATAGGGTGTCAATCTCGGATGTTAGAAGTGGTTCCTCACTGAGGTTTCAACTTGGCATCTTCCCTCGTGATTCAACAGTCCACTTGGATGCTGTGAGGCCCCCTCCTCCCTCAGACCCATTTCACAGATGGGGTCAACAAGGCCAGTGGGGAAGTGACCACTGCTTACCACATCCACCTGGATGAGCAGGACCCGCAGGGCGAAGCTCTTCCCCAGGCTCTGCAGCCGCTCGTGGATGTAGTCTGGGTGGAGGTTGTGGTAGCGGAGGCTGGGGGGGCAGGGGAAAGGGAGGGATTGAGAGGTCTCGGTCTCCCCGAGACCCCAGGAGCCCTTCTTCACTCTCCCTGGAAGGCAGAGGGCGTGGGCAACACAGGGATCTGAGGCTCAGAGAAGTGAAGTGATTTGTCCCAGGTCATCCAGCAAGGCAGGCGCACAGTGGGATTGGCAGCAAGGGCTGCCTGGCTCTGGTTCCCCAGGGGGATGGACCCCAGGTTCTTCACGGAGGCAGGGAAGAGACTTGGGCTTTGGGTAGAGGATAGGAGACCAGGGCTTAGAGAGCGGGGACTGGGGGACACTGTGCAGCTAGTCTTGGGAGGCAGGCCCATCCCAGGCACTGTCTGCTTTGGCCTCAAAGGGCGCTGGCAGGGAGGGGGTGGGGTGGCTTCTCCACCCAGGAAACTAGGGGACAGGACATCTCTGCCCAGCAGCCGCCAGCCCTCCTACTTTGCAGGGAGGACAGCAACCTAGAAGTTTCACTTCCCCCCTCTAGCTCCGTCTGGAGAAGGGCCCCGGGGAGTAGAGAGGAAATGTGTTTCACGGGGGTAGAGATTAGAGAAATCCTGGCTCTCATTGACGTGGCCTGGATGTCTGGGAATGAGTGACCCGACCCCCAACTTGCTCAGACCCAGGAGCCCAGGCCCCCAGCCCCCTCCTCCCTCACACCCAGGAGTCCAGGCCCCCAGCCCCTCCTCCCTCAGACCTAGGAGTCCAAACTCCCAGCCGCCTCCTCCCTCAGACCCAGGAATCCAGGCCCCCAGGCCCCTCCTCCCTCAGACCCAAGAGCCCAGGCCC